>NC_091339.1:28519932-28597432 GCF_038502225.1 Cherax quadricarinatus
TGTGCTCACCTAGTTGTGGTTGCAGGGGTCGATTCATAGCTCCTGGCCCCGCCTCTTCACTGGTCGCTACTGGGTCACTCTCCCTGAGCCGTGAGCTTTATCATACCTCTGCTTAAAGCTATGTATGGAGCTTGCCTCCACTACATCGCTTCCCAACCTATTCCACTTCCTGACTGCTCTGCGGCTGAAGAAATACTTCCTGACATTCCTGTGATTCGTCTGTGTCTTCAACTTCCAACTGCGTCCCCTTGTTGCTGTGTCCCATCTCTGGAACATCCTGTCTTTCTCCACCCTGTCAATTCCTCTCAGTATTTTATACGTCATTATCATGTCCCCCCTATCTCTCCTGTCCTCCAGTGTCGTCAGATCGAATTCCCTTGATCTCTCCTCGTAGGACATACCCCTTAGCTCTGGGACTAGTCTTGTTGCAAACCTTTGCACTTTCTCTAGTTTTTTACGTGCTTGGCTAGGTGTGGGTTCCAAACTGGTGCCGCATACTCCAGTATGGGTCTAACGTACACGGTGTACAGGGTCCTGAACGATTCCTTATTAAGATGTCGGAATACTGTTCTGAGGTTTGCTAGGCACCCATATGCTGCAGCAGTTATTTGGTTGATGTGCGCCTCAGATGTGCCTGGTGTTATACTTACACCAAGATCTTTTTCCTTGAGTGAGGTTTGTAGTCTCTGGCCCCCCTAGACTATATTCCGTCTGCGGTCTTCTTTGCCCTTCCCAATCTTCATGACTTTGCACTTGGTGGGGTTGAACTCCAGGAGCCAATTGCTTGACCAGGTCTGCAGCCTGTCCAGATTCCTTTGTAGTTCTGTCGGGTCCTCGTTCGATTGAATCCTTCTCATCAACTTCACATCATCTGCAAACAATGACACTTCGGAGTCTATTCCTTCCGTCATGTCGTTCACGAATACCAGAAGCAGCACCGGTCTTAGGACTGACCCCTATGGAACCCCACTCGTCACAGGCGCCCACTCTGACACCTCGCCTCGTACTATGACTCGCTGCTGTCTTCCTGACAAGTATTCCCTGATCCATTGTAGTGCCTTCCCTGTTATCCCTGCTTGGTCCTCCCGTTTTTGACTAACTTCTTGTGTGGAACAGTCCAAGAAAATGCAATCTATCCATCCCTCTCTCTATCTTGTCTTACTGCTGTCACCCTGTCATAAAGCTCCAGTAGGGTTGTGACACAGGATTTCCTGTCCCTGAAACCGTGTTGGTTGTTAAGCTCATTTCTTACTAGGTGTTCCACCACTCTTCTCCTGATAATCTTCTCCATGACTTTGCATACTATACATGTCAGTGACACTGGTCTGTAGTTTAGCGCTTCTTGTTTGTCTCCTTTTTTTAAAAGTTGGGACTACATTTGCTGTCTTCCATACCTCAGGTAATTTCTCTGTTTCGATAAATGTATTGAATATTGTTGTTAGTGGTACACATAGTGCCTCTGCACCCTCTCTCAGGACCCATGAAGAGATGTTATCCGGTCCCATCGTCTTTGAGGTATCTAGCTCACTCAGCAGCCTCTTCACTTCTTCCTGTGTTGTATGTATTGTGTTCGATACTTGATGGTGAACCCCCACCTCTCCGTCTTTCTGGAGTCCCTTCTGTCTCCTCTGTGAACACTTCTTTGAATCTCTTGTTGAGTTCCTCACATACTTCACGGTCGTTTCTTGTTGTCTCTCCTCCTTCCTTCCTTAGCCTGATTACCTGGTCCTTGACTGTTGTTTTCCTCCTGATGTGGCTGTACAACAGTTTCGGGTCAGATTTGGCTTTCGCTGCTATGTCATTTTCATATTGTGTGTGTGTGTGTGTGTGTGTGTGTGTGTGTGTGTGTGTACTGGAGGTGTAATTCATGTGCTTTTATCAAGAAGATGCATTTGAGATTCTTGTTTTGCCTTAAAGAAATTGAGAGAGAGAGAAAGAGAAAGAGAGAGAGAAAGAGAGAGAGAGAGAGAGAGAGAGAGAGATATAGAGAGAGAGAGAGAGAGAAAGATAGAGAGAGAGAGAGAGAGAGAGAGAGAGAGAGAGAGAGAGAGAGACTGGAGTCTTGCCAAAATCCTTTTCACACTACCAGAGACTTACTGAATGTATGTCAAAAATTTTAGAAAATTTAACTTACACTCTCTCTCTCTCTCTCTCTCTCTCTCTCGCTCTCTCTCTCTCTCTCTCTCTCTCTCTCTCTCTCTCTCTCTCTTCTCTCCCTTCTCTCTCCTCCCTCTCTCTCTCTCTCTCTCTCTCTGTCTTCCTGAAACCTCAATCACACCCTCCTCTTCACCCCTTGTTCCTCTTCCTGTTTCTCTCTCCCTCACACCTCATCACCCTTTCCTCTTCTCCCCTTCTTCCTCTTCATATATATATATATATATATATATATATATATATATATATATATATATATATATTTATTATCACGCTGGCCGATTCCCACCAAGGCAGGGTGGCCTGAAAAAGAAAAACTTTCACCATCATTCACTCCATCACTGTCTTGCCAGAAGGGTGCTTTACACTACAGTTTTTAAACTGCAACATTAACACCCCTCCTTCAGAGTGCAGGCACTGTACTTCTCATCTCCAGGACACAAGTCCGGCCTGCCGGTTTCCCTGAACCCCTTCATAAATGTTACTTTGCTCACACCCCAACAGCACGTCAAGTATTAAAAACCATTTGTCTCCATTCACTCCTACCAAACACGCTCACGCATGCCTGCTGGAAGTCCAAGCCCCTCGCACACAAAACCTCCTTTACCCCCTCCCTCCAACCTTTCCTAGGCCGACCCCTACACCGCCTTCCTTCCACTACAGACTGATACACTCTTGAAGTTATTCTGTTTCGCTCCATTCTCTCCACATGTCCGAACCACCTCAACAACCCTTCCTCAGCCCTCTGGACAACAGTTTTGGTAATCCCGCACCTCCTATTAACTTCCAAACTACGAATTCTCTGCATTATATTCACACCACACATTGCTCTCAGACATGACATCTCCACTGCCTCCAGCCTTCTCCTCGCTGCAACATTCATCACCCATGCTTCACACCCATATAAGAGCGTTGGTAAAACTATACTCTCATACATTCCCCTCTTTACCTCCAAGGACAAAGTTCTTTGTCTCCACAGACTCCTAAGTGCACCACTCACCCTTTTCCCCTCATCAATTCTATGATTCACCTCATCTTTCATAGACCCATCCGCTGACACGTCCACTCCCAAATATCTGAATACATTCACCTCCTCCATACTCTCTCCCTCCAATCTGATATCCAATCTTTCATCACCTAATTTTTTTGTTATCCTCATAACCTTACTCTTTCCTGTATTCACTTTCAATTTTCTTCTTTTGCACACCCTACCAAATTCATCCACCAATCTCTGCAACTTCTCTTCAGAATCTCCCAAGAGCACAGTGTCATCAGCAAAGAGCAACTGTGACAACTCCCACTTTATGTGTGATTCTTTATCTTTTAACTCCACGCCTCTTGCCAAGACCCTCGCATTTACTTCTCTTACAACCCCATCTATAAATATATTAAACAACCACGGTGACATCACACATCCTTGTTTTTCAACAAAATTTGTTGATAACATCTCACCCAATCTCTCATTTGCTCTCTTTTTACATTGCTTCACCACTCTCTTAACCTCTCTCTTTTTCACCATATACTCTTCCCTCCTTGCATCACTTCTACTTTGTAAAAACTTCTCATATGCTAACTTTTTCTCCCTTACTACTCTCTTTACATCATCATTCCACCAATCGCTCCTCTTCCCTCCCGCACCCACTTTCCTGTAACCACAAACTTCTGCTGAACACTCTAACACTACATTTTTAAACCTACCCCATACCTCTTCGACCCCATTGCCTATGCTCTCATTAGCCCATCTATCCTCCAATAGCTGTTTATATCTTACCCTAACTGCCTCCTCTTTTAGTTTATAAACCTTCACCTCTCTCTTCCCTGATGCTTCTATTCTCCTTGTATCCCATCTACCTTTTACTCTCAGTGTAGCTACAACTAGAAAGTGATCTGATATATCTATGGCCCCTCTATAAACATGTACATCCTGAAGTCTACTCAACAGTCTTTTATCTACCAATACATAATCCAACAAACTACTGTCATTTCGCCCTACATCATATCTTGTATACTTATTTATCCTCTTTTTCTTAAAATATGTATTACCTATAACTAAACCCCTTTCTATACAAAGTTCAATCAAAGGGCTCCCATTATCATTTACACCTGGCACCCCAAACTTACCTACCACACCCTCTCTAAAAGTTTCTCCTACTTTAGCATTCAGGTCCCCTACCACAATTACTCTCTCACTTGGTTCAAAGGCTCCTATACATTCACTTAACATCTCCCAAAATCTCTCTCCTCTGCATTCCTCTCTTCTCCAGGTGCATACACGCTTATTATGACCCACTTCTAGCATCCAACCTTTACTTTAATCCACATAATTCTTGAATTTACACATTCATATTCTCTTTTCTCCTTTCATAACTGATCATTCAACATTACTGCTACCCCTTCCTTTGCTCTCTCTCAGATACTCCAGATTTAATCCCATTTATTTCCCCCCACTGAAACTCTCCTACCCCCTTCAGCTTTGTTTCGCTTAGGGCCAGGACATCCAACTTCTTTTCATTCATAACATCAGCAATCATCTGTTTCTTGTCATCCGCACTACATCCACGCACATTTAAGCATCCCAGTTTTATAAAGTTTTTCTTCTTCTCTTTTTTAGTAAATGTCTACAGGAGAAGGGGTTACTAGCCCATTGCTCCCGGCATTTTAGTCGCCTCATACGACACGCATGGCTTACGGAGGAAAGATTCTTTTCCACTTCCCCATGGACAATAGAAGAAATAAAGAAGAACAAGAGCTATTTAGAAAAAGGAGAAAAACCTAGATATATGAATATATATATGCATGCGCGTGTCTGTGAAGTGTGACCAAAGTGTAAGTAGGAGTAGCAAGATATCCCTGTTATCTAGCATGTTTATGAGACAGAAAAAGAAACCAGCAATCCTACCATCATGCACAACAGTTACAGGTTTTTGTTTCACAGTTATATATATATATATATATATATATATATATATATATATATATATATATATATTCTCTAGAGCTCCTGCTGGTGCAGCTGCAGCTGGTGCAGCTGGTGCAGCTGGAGCAGCAGCTGGTGCCGTAGTGCTGGTGGTGGTATGTGGCAGCTTCGTGATACATCTCAGAATTACTGCTATAAAATGGGTTCTCAAGTTCTCACTTTAGTCCAGCAGCACAACAGCAGCGAGCGTGTGAGGAGAGTGTCCGCTTAACTGGTCCACTGTGGCGGTAATAGCAGTTGAGGGGCAGTAGTAGAGGTGGTGGTAGTAGCAGTAGTGGTGGTGGTGGAAGTAACAGTCGTAGTGGTAGTAGGTGGTAATTTTAGGAAAAAATAGTAGTAGTTTTAACAGAAATTGGTAGTAGTTGTAGTGGTAGCAGCAGATGTAGTATTAGCAATAGTAGTCATAGAAGTAGCAGTAGGTGGTAACTATCGTAGAAACTACTTGTAGACTCAATGGAAATAGCAGGACTAAAATTTAAAAAAAATGCATTAGAAAATCCCCATTTTCTGTAAAATTTCTATTTATTGTTTAAAGCATCATTCAAGGTGGAATTTCACCCATTTTTTCCCCCGTCGGTAAACGAGGAACTGGAGAGTGTGGATAGAGCCTTCTGCTTACCTACTCTCGCTTCTCACTCCGACGATCTGTAGCATCAGTAGTATCGACAGTTTAACGTGTTCGGTATATAACCTCGGCTCAGACATGTCTGTGGTCTGGGTAAAATAATTTGTATATTCCTGGGTAATATAATCTGTATATTCCTGGATAATATAATCTAGGAGAGACGAGCCCCACAGTGCAATTTTCACAAAAGTACTCAGCACTGCAGAGTACATAAACATAACGAACGGGATGCTGGGTTAGTACTCTTTATGACGTCAGGCTTCACTAGCCAATAGCATTTCCTTGTGCTTTGTGACGTCACGTAGCAGCCAATGGGCAACCTAGCCTCTCGTTCGGAAGGGTGACGTCACGGCCCCTCCCAACCAATAGCGTACAAAGGCAATGTTTTGGGAGTCCACAAACGGCGTAAATTGCTAGTGTTCTGTCGATTAATATTTATGTATTGAGTAGATAGATGAGCAGCAATAATAAGAGAAAATGAGGCCTCTAAATCTGGTAGTGAGGGAAGAGAGATCCCAGCCTCCCGGCGCATGGAACGAACAAGACGCGACAAGTTCCTGTCTCGTAACCCGTCCTGTACGACAATGTCTCACTGTTTCTGCGTCTCTGTTTACCTGTCTGTGTTTCACTATACCTGCATCTTTGCCTCTCCTTTAATGTCTTCCTCTCTCACCACACACACACACACACGGGGTCAGGAGCTATGACTCGACCCCTTCAACCACAATTAGGTGAGTACACACACACACACACACATATATATATATATATATATATATATATATATATATATATATATATATATATATATATATATATATATGTATATATATATTTATATATATATATATATATATATATATATGTATATATATATTTATATATATATATATATATATATATATATATATATATATATATATATATATATATATATATATATATGTATATATATATACGAGGGGCTTGGACTTCCAGCAGGTATGCATGAGCGTGTTTGATAGGAGTGAATGGAGACAAATGGTTTTTAATACTTGACGTGCTGTTGGAGTGTGAGCAAAGTAACATTTATGAAGGGGTTCAGGGAAACCGGCAGGCCGGACTTGAGTCCTGGAGATGGGAAGTACAGTGCCTGCACTCTGAAGGAGGGGTGTTAATGTTGCAGTTTAAAAACTGTAGTGTAAAGCACCCTTCTGGCAAGACAGTGATGGAGTGAATGATGGTGAAAGTTTTTCTTTTTCGGGCGACCCTGCCTTGGTGGGAATCGGCCAGTGTGATAATAATAATAATAATAAAATATATATATATATATATATATATATATATGTATATTTATGTATATATATATATATATATATATATATATGTATATATATATATATATATATATGAGCATTATTGTTCCCCTGTAGCTCTGCCTGTGTACTCACCTAGCTGTACTCGCCTAGTTGTGGTTGTAGGGGTCGAGTCATAGCTCCTTGCCCCGCCTCTTCACTGGCAGCTGTCTCAGTCTGCTGTGGTTGCCATAGAACCATGATGCCTCATCTTCTATCAACCAGGGGCCACAGGAGAGCCACTTCTTCTCCCGTAGCTCAGTGCCAGGGAAGGTTGCCTATGTGTGCCACAAAGGCGAGACGCAGAGTGCCTTGGCACTCAAAGGTGATATGTGAGTATGGTCAGTGGTGAGTCTATGTTCAGGTGGTTCGTTGTATGCACTGTGGTCTGGATGGTTGTGTCTCTCTGTGTCTTTTTTATGCCTCTTCTGTGTGTCTATGTCATCTTTTGGTCTCTGTGTCTGCTCGTCACAGCTCAGTATTGAAAAACAATGACTTATCCCTTGATCTTCACTCTCCTGGATGGCACCTCTGTAAACTTATTTGAATTGTAATAATTTTCCCTATCTCTCCTACCCCTTTCTCATCCCTCACCTCCTCATTCGTCCACTCTTATCCTCCTCTTCCTCCGCCTCCTTCTCCCACATAAACTCCTCCGTAGAGCCCCTGGGAGATGGCGTGAACAACACTAATATAGCAGTAACAGATGACGCCATTCCGCCACCAGCGGCAGATGATGGCATTGTGGTGACAGTCAGCTGATTCAATAAACAATCATCAGCTGACGAGATCAACAAACATCAGCTGACGAGATCAACAATCATCAGCTGACGAGATCAACAAACATCAGCTGACGTGATCAACAAACATCAGCTGACGTGATCAACAATCATCAGGTGACGAGATCAACAGACATCAGCTGATATGATTTGGTATCGTAATAAACAACGATAAACACCTGATAACACCTGTCTTGATCCGCCAGCAGCGAAGACATATCAGCAGTAGGGACATGTCAGCAGTGGAGACATTTTTCACCAACTGGTAAACTGAATTGTAGGTGGTGAGGAGAGGGAAGGAAAATGGATGAGAAAGAATAGAAACAGAAGTGTGAGAGATAAGGTAAAGAGAGAGAAGAGAACTAAGGATGAGAACCAAAACATGGAAATAACAGAGGGGAAAAACGAAAAGTGAATTGATGGTAAAAGAAAGCAGAGGAGTGGGAAAAAAAACCCCAGAGAGATGAAAGAAGAAAGAGGGAGAAAAATGGAGAAGATAATATAGAAATAATAGCAGCTATTAGAGCAGTACGACATGGTTTAGAACCCACTAGAAGACAAGCAGAATGCCGAGGTAATATACACAAAGTTTACGAGTGTTTGCGATAAGTGTGATCATGGTGTAATAGCAGACTCAATGCGTGTAAAGGGAGTAACTGGGAAATCGGGCCAATGGATATTTAACTTTATAATAAATCTAACTGAAAGAACAATCGTCTACAGAATAAAATCATAGACCTGTGAACAACTCTAAACGGAAGCAAAATGGTCATAAAACCGTGGCTGGAACACTTCACCAAAATCCCACACTGGTGGCGACGTTCCGGTTCCTCCTGGCTCATTGTCGAGTCACAACAGTTGTGACCTGACGATGGTCATCATAAGGTTCCTCTTGGAAATGAGGGATTTTGGTGAAAATCTCTGTTCCTCAAGGCACAGTACTCGCCCCAATTCTTTTTCCTCACTCTCGTACACGATTTTGATAAAGGCATAGATCATAGCTCTGTATCCTTCAGAGGCGATAACAGAATGTGTTTTAGATTGGTGTCCATTGAGGACACAATAAACCTCCAAGTCTTCCAGTGGAAGACAGACAACAGTATGATGTTCATTAAGGGTTAAGATATATTCCACGGCACCGAGAACATCAGAGATATAAAATGGAACTCAATACAAACTGCTCTCCAAGCATTCCATCTAGCGTCATGGGAATGTCAGGGAAGTTGAAGCTGGAATGAAGCAAGATCTTACGTTCAAGGAACACAATAATGTAACCATGACAACCGAAAGAGATAAATGATAGGCTGACTACTGACCTTCCTCACAACATATAACCAGTTAATGCTGATTCACTTAATGCAATCAATCTTCACAGACAGTAATATTTCTCTATATTTCTCTATAGACTGCAATATTTCTATATGCTAAGAGATTTATCGATTTAGTTAAATATTTAAATTTACTGACTTCGTAAGCAAGAATAATTATAATTTACATCTGGAAAATATCGGAGGGACAGAAAATAAAAGAAAACACTGGAATGCGTGCAGTGAGCAACAACAGCCTGACTGACCCGGTCATCAACCAGGAGGCCTGGTCACAGACTGGTACCAGATCCTTGATACCTTCAAAGGATAGAGACAAACACCAACAACAATTCCTCCTTCCTAGCTTTATCCTTTATCTGTTTGAGAGAGGCAAAGAAAGAGAAAATGAGAGGTAGAGAGAGAGAGAGAGAGAGAGAGAGGGCTTCCTAGTAGGTCATCACCATTGCAGGTTTCCGCTTGATGAAGGGTTTCCTCAGTGCTTCCTCCAGCGCAGTGAAAATCCTCGCTAATATTCCCGGTATTCAAGTCACCACAAGCTTAAGGGCAATGTCTGACACGTCACCACCACCACCACCAGTAGTGGCACGTCACCACCACCAGTAGTGGCACGTCACCACCACCACCACCAGTAGTGGCACGTCACCACCACCACCACCAGTAGTGGCACGTCACCACCACCACCACCAGTAGTGGCACGTCACCACCACCAGTAGTGGCACGTCACCACCACCACCACCAGTAGTGGCACGTCACCACCACCAGTAGTGGCACGTCACCACCACCACCACCAGTAGTGGCACGTCACCACCACCACCACCAGTAGTGGCACGTCACCACCACCACCACCAGTAGTGGCACGTCACCACCACCACCACCAGTAGTGGCACGTCACCACCACCTCTAGTGACACATCACCAAAGTCACCACCACCTCTAGTGACACATCACCACCAAAGTCACCACCACATCTAGTGACACATCACCACCAAAGTCACCACCACCTCTAGTGACACATCACCAAAGTCACCACCACCTCTAGTGACACATCACCACCAAAGTCACCACCACCTCTAGTGACACATCACCACCAAAGTCACCACCACCTCTAGTGACACATCACCAAAGTCACCACCACCTCTAGTGACACATCACCAAAGTCACCACCACCAGTAGTGGCACGTCACCACCAAAGTCACCACCACATCTAATGACACGTCACCACCAACGTCACCACCACCTCTAGTGACACGTCACCACCACCTCTAGTGACACGTCACCACCAAAGTCACCACCACCTCTAGTGACACATCACCAAAGTCACCACCACCTCTAGTGACACATCACCACCAAAGTCACCACCACCTCTAGTGACACATCACCAAAGTCACCACCACCAGTAGTGGCACGTCACCCCCAAAGTCACCACCACATCTAATGACACGTCACCACCAAAGTCACCACCACCTCTAGTGACACGTCACCACCAAAGTCACCACCACCTCTTGTGACACATCACCAAAGTCACCACCACCTCTAGTGACACATCACCAAAGTCACCACCACCTCTAGTGACACATTACCAAAGTCACCACCACCAGTAGTGGCACGTCACCACCAAAGTCACCACCACATCTAATGACACGTCACCACCAAAGTCACCACCACATTTAATGACACATCACCACCAACGTCACCACCACCTCTAGTGACACGTCACCACCAAAGCCACCACCACATCTACTGACACGTCACCACCAAAGTCACCACCACCTCTTGTGACACATCACCAAAGTCACCACCACCTCTAGTGACACATCACCACCAAAGTCACCACCACCTCTAGTGACACATCACCAAAGTCACCACCACCAGTAGTGGCACGTCACCACCAAAGTCACCACCACATCTAATGACACGTCACCACCAAAGTCACCACCATCTCTAGTGACACATCACCACCAAAGTCACCACCACATCTAATGACACATCACCACCAACGTCACCACCACCTCTAGTGACACGTCACCACCAAAGTCACCACCACATCTAATGACACATCACCAAAGTCACCACCACCTCTAGTGACACATCACCAAAGTCACCACCACCAGTAGTGGCACGTCACCACCAAAGTCACCACCACATCTAATGACACGTCACCACCAACGTCACCACCACCTCTAGTGACACGTCACCACCACCTCTAGTGACACGTCACCACCAAAGTCACCACCACCTCTAGTGACACATCACCAAAGTCACCACCACCTCTAGTGACACATCACCAAAGTCACCACCACCTCTAGTGACACATCACCAAAGTCACCACCACCAGTAGTGGCACGTCACCCCCAAAGTCACCACCACATCTAATGACACGTCACCACCAAAGTCACCACCACCTCTAGTGACACGTCACCACCAAAGTCACCACCACCTCTTGTGACACATCACCAAAGTCACCACCACCTCTAGTGACACATCACCACCAAAGTCACCACCACCTCTAGTGACACATTACCAAAGTCACCACCACCTCTAGTGACACATCACCAAAGTCACCACCACCAGTAGTGGCACGTCACCACCAAAGTCACCACCACATCTAATGACACGTCACCACCAAAGTCACCACCACATTTAATGACACATCACCACCAACGTCACCACCACCTCTAGTGACACGTCACCACCAAAGCCACCACCACATCTATTGACACGTCACCACCAAAGTCACCACCACCTCTTGTGACACATCACCAAAGTCACCACCACCTCTAGTGACACATCACCACCAAAGTCACCACCACCTCTAGTGACACATCACCAAAGTCACCACCACCAGTAGTGGCACGTCACCACCAAAGTCACCACCACATCTAATGACACGTCACCACCAAAGTCACCACCATCTCTAGTGACACATCACCACCAAAGTCACCACCACATCTAATGACACATCACCACCAACGTCACCACCACCTCTAGTGACACGTCACCACCAAAGTCACCACCACATCTAATGACACATCACCAATGTCACCACCACCTCTAGTGACACGTCACCACCAAAGCCACCACCACATCTAGTGACACGTCACCACCAAAGTCGCCACCACATCTAATGACACATCACCAACGTCACCACCACCAGTAGTGACACGTCATCACCAAAGTCACCACCACATCTAATGACACGTCTCCACCAAAGTCACTACCATCTCTAGTGACACATCACTACTAAAGTCACCACCAAAGTCACCACCACCTCTAGTGACACATCACCACTAAAGTCACCACCAAAGTCACCACCACCTCTAGTGACACATCACCACCAAAGTCACCACCACCTCTAGTGACACATCACCACTAAAGTCACCACCAAAGTCACCACCACCTCTAGTGACACATTATCACTAAAGTCACCACCAAAGTCACCACTACCTTTAGTGACACATCACCACTAAAGTCACCACCAAAGTCACCACCACCTCTAGTGACACGTTATCACCAAAGCCACCACCACCTCTAGTGACACGTCACCACCAAAGTCACCACCACATCTAATGACACGTTACCACCAACGTCACCACCACCTCTAGTGACACGTCACCACCACCTCTAGTGACACGTCACCACCAAAGTCACCACCACCTCTAGTGACACGTCACCAACAAAATAACCACCACATCTAATGACACGTCACCACCAACGTCACCACCACCTCTAGTGACACGTCACCACCAAAGTCACCACCATCTCTAGTGACACATTACCACCAAAGTCACCACCACCTCTAGTGACACGTCACCAACAAAATAACCACCACATCTAATGACACGTCACCACCAACGTCACCACCACCTCTAGTGGCACGTCACCACCATCTCTAGTGACACATCACCACCAAAGTCACCACCACCTCTAGTGACACATCACCAACAAAATAACCACCACATCTAATGACACGTCACCACCAACGTCACCACCACCTCTAGTGACACGTCACCACCAAAGTCACCACCATCTCTAGTGACACATCAACGCCACCACCACCTCTAGTGACACGTCACCACCAACGTCACCACCACCTCTAGTGACACATCACCACCAAAGTCACCACCACATCTAGTGACACATCACCACCAAAGTCACCACCACATCTAATGACACGTCACCACCAACGTCACCACCACCTCTAGTGACACGTCACCACCAAAGTCACCACCACCTCTAGTGACACATCACCAACGTCACCACCACCTCTAGTGACACATCACCACTAAAAGTCACCACCACATCTAGTGACACATCACCAAAATCACCACCACATCTAGTGACACATCACCAAAATCACCACCACATCTAGTGACACATCACCAAAATCACCACCACATCTAGTGACACATCACCACCAAAGTCACCACCATCTTAAAAACTGTCAAACAAAAAAAAAAAAAAACGGATTAAAATCAGCAAAACAGGAAATTACAAAAAATAAGAGACTAAAATAACATCAAGAACACTAAGAATACTGAGGAAACTAACAAGACTAAGAAGCCAACTCTAAGAATAAAAAATCTAAAAACAATTAAAAAAAACGAGAAGGAAGGATGAAATAAAAACAGAAAAACACATAAAAAACCCACAATAGAAAAGATGAAGAACGATAAAACGGAAATAAATATGAATAACATAAAATACATAGAGAAAAAGCACATTAAATAATGAAAAAGAAAAAAAAATATAGCCGACAAATGAATATATATATATATATATATATATATATATATATATATATATATATATATATATATATATATATATATATGTCGTGCCGAATAGGCAGAACTTGCGATCTTGGCTTAAATAGCAACGTTCATCTTGCCATATAGGACAAGTGAAAATTTGTGTATGCAATAATTTCGCCAAAATCATTCTGAACCTAACGAAAAAAATATATTTCACTGTGTTTGTTTAGTATTAAATTATTGCAAACAAATCTAAAATATATATAGTTGGGTTTGGCTAAAATAAATTGTTCTTGTTATAATAAGGTTAGGTAAGTTTTCTATGATTCTTTTGGTACAAAATTAAAAATTTTTACATTAACATTAATGAAAAAAATATATCTTTAAACGTATTAGAGAAAATTTTAGAAAGGACTTAATTTTAATTGAGTTCTTGCTAATTGACCAGTTTTACATATTCGGCACGACATATATATATATATATATATATATATATATATACATATATATATATACATATATATATATATACATATATATATATATATATATATATATATATATATATATATATATTCAGGCACGAATAACAGCAGGAAACAGATAACAACAACAGGAAACACAGAAACAGTGAGTATGACAAACCACATTAACGGTAAACAGGCAACAACAACGGCCAAACAAGTCTGGACCTTAACAACCTTCAAACCATTTATCCTCCCCATTCTTCGCTTGAGTTAACATAGCCATTTCCTGTTTGTGGCGGCGCCGTTTCTACGCCTTTTTCAGTGAGCCTTTTCCTATCTATGTCTCCATTCTGGGCAATTTATTTCTTAAAAATCGTTCTCTTTGTCCATTACTTTCGTAAAATATTTCGTTTCTGTTCGATATTGTTAAGTGTGGGTTGATGGTGTCGATTGTTGGTGGAATATTCTTAAGTGTGGGTTGATAATGTCGATTGTGGGTGGAATATTCTTGAGTGTGGGTTGATGGTGTCGATTGTGGGTGGAATATTCTTGAGTGTGGGTTGATGGTGTCGATTGTGGGTGGAATATTCTTGAGTGTGGGTTGATGGTGTCGATTGTGGGTGGAATATTCTTGAGTGTGGGTTGATGGTGTCGATTGTGGGTGGAATATTCTTGAGTGTGGGTTGATGGTGTCGATTGTGGGTGGAATATTCTTGAGTGTGGGTTGATGATGTCGATTGGGGTGGAATATTCTTGAGTGTGGGTTGATGGTGTCGATTGTGAGTGGAATATTCTTGAGTGTGGGTTGATGGTGTCGATTGTGGGTGGAATATTCTTGAGTGTGGGTTGATGGTGTCGATTGTGGGTGGAATATTCTTGAGTGTGGGTTGATGATGTCGATTGTGGGTGGAATATTCTTGAGTGTGGGTTGATGGTGTCGATTGTGGGTGGAATATTCTTGAGTGTGGGTTGATGGTGTCGATTGTGGGTGGAATATTCTTGAGTGTGGGTTGATGGTGTCGATTGTGAGTGGAATATTCTTGAGTGTGGGTTGATGGTGTCGATTGTGGGTGGAATATTCTTGAGTGTGGGTTGATGGAATTGAGTGTGGGTAAAATATTCTTCCTTGTTGGAATAGACACTTTTATTCGTACATTCAATAATAATAATAATAATAATAATAATAATAATAATAATAATAATAATAATGTACTTATTTTAGGTGATTGTGATCCAAGCCTCACAAGTCTTCTTATGTCAGACTGATGCCAAAGAAAACATAAGTCAGAAGATGAGACTGAGGAATATCGAACACAAGTAATGAATGGCCTGTGAGACCTGGTCGTAATGGGAATTGGAACAAACACGCTCAGCAGTAGACTATAATATACATTTTGCCTTCACCCACTATATACAGGCATGTATTCTATGTACAGATTGAATAATAAGTGTACATACACCACGGTGACAGATGGCAAAGCAGCAGCCAGAGTGTACCGTACTCAACCAGCAGGTAGGCAAGTCTGCCAATGCATACCGCAAGTGAACCACGTTGCTTCAGCTTTGACGGGCTTGCCTGTGATTGGTCAATGAACCAAGGTACTGATTTAACAGCGGGTACCGTACTGATCGTTAAACCCTTACCACCCGGTTCGCTGATTGGGAAGCAGCCTATATGGGAATGTGACTTACGCCGAATAAATTGCAACTTACTCTTTGCATGCCACAAGTAAGAAACGAGAATAGATGAAGGAAGCCTTGAAAAAGATCAAGGGCTCCAAAGGTAACAACAGATGCTAACTTTATTGTTGAACGTGACACGTCAGTGACCCTACACCCTGGTGAGGTATAAATCACTGCAGATCTGAGATATTTTGATGATATTTCCGCTATATCTGAATATTGATTTTCCTAATTTTTCAAGGCAAAATAATGGTGCAAAGAAGAAGTTTGCAAATAAGGAAATAAGCAAATGGAGAGGCTGTCCAGAGAGAGAGAAAGAGAGAGAGAGAGAGAGAGAGAGAGAGAGAGAGAGAGAGAGAGAGAGAGAGAGAGAGAGAGAGAGAGAGATCGGTACTTTCACTCAACATCACCTAGACAGGAGCATGTGTTTTAATCAATTTCAAACTGAATTTCATGAATGGAAGAATGCAAACACGGGATTACTACTTATGAATAGTCAAAACAATCACATGGCGCCGAATCAGTAAAAATTCAACTGAATTGATTCCGGATTGCAAAATATGAACGATATATCTTGTAATCCCAGAGCTAAAGTTTCGAGAGGAGACATTGCTAAGTGAGGCGGCTGGAATTTCGTGGGGATGCTGAGGTGCACAATTGTCCCAACAATGTAAACAACACGAGCCGCACGGGCCTTATAGCAGAATTCGGCTCACTACTTGCAGATCACATTCAGATGCATTGTAATCAAAGGTAAATGAGTGTTATATTTCGTCAATCATTCTTAAAGGATTTATTTTACCAGTTCGTCATAATATCTGAAATCAAGATTGTTAAGTGTTATGGAAGTGACATTGATGTTTCTCCTGGCAGTCGAAACACTGATCAACTGGCAGTGATAGTCTGATATGTCACCACTGATGGATAAGTTGATGAAAGATTTCTTCAGTTTATTCCATTTCAACAACATGATGAGAAGTATTTATTTGGGATTCTACAAAGTGTTTTCGAATCTCATGTCATCAATATGACAAACTGCAAATCAGTAACATTCCAGTAACATGAGTATACGCAAATGTGCACGCAAGATTTCGCAAATTGAAATGTAAATTGAAGTGCTTAGTTGAATGGATCTACTGTGTTGTCCAGAGTCTTAATATGGTTGGATCATCTGCTGTTGAAGCCTTTTTTGGAATTTACATCTAAATGTCCCTCATTTACACTACAAAAATTAATCAGATTTATAAAAAAAATCCGTGTCAGAAACGAGGTGGTGAGCACGACTAGAGGAACGATTCCAGAATAAAGACTTCCAAGTGTTGCACAAGTGTTTTATTTATCATCTTTGTCTGTTTTACAAACCGTTTATTCGAAAGGTATGAGACGTAGTCTGTCACTTAGCAAAATTTAATTGGCATTTCTGGAAGTGACACACCACTACCACCTCCTCCTGCAGCCGCTCATGAAGCGGAAACTAGACCGATGTGATGCAATATTAAAGTCTGTTATTTGCAAAGATATTCTAAAAACGAGAGAGAAATAATATAGACAACTATTTGCAGGAGGCTGGGATTGAATTGTGCACCATTGTGAAGTTGAATGATGCATAATTATGGTAGCAGGATTGTTGAACTGGCAGCAGTGGCCAGAGGTCTCATAACATCTGGTTTTAATAAGAGTTGTGTATCACAGAGGAAGCAACTTGATGATAGAACTGGTGTGGACAATCCAAATAACAGACTCCTTGTCTGTTATCAACTTGTTGTGAAGATGGAAAAATGGCGAGATACATATGCCAAATTAAGTAATCGAATTAGTTTCCATGCAGGAAGATCCATTCTCACAAGCAAGTGTTTGTGGAGATTGTTGTACTCGCAGCACAACTTGAGGAGACATTCACTGTTGAACTCATGTTGTTCCTGCATTTGTATCAAGAGTCAAAGAAAAAACGGTGTCAGCTTTGCTCAAAGTCAAAATAAATGACAAAAAGGTCAGCATGTTTCCCAATGTTTACGCTGCTCTAAGGATGTGTCCTACCAGCTTGGGAATGAAGTGTGACGAGGGACACTCTTTTCCAAGCTAAAGTTTATCAAAACAATTGTCTGGGCTTAATCATGGAACACAAACACTTGTCTTCCCTGGCGCTGCTCTCTACCCAGAATGTGTAAACCATCACTTAAAAATGGTATTACCTATTTTTCAATCAAAAGATTTAGAAAAGTTTATATCTAATGTTGATTTCTTACACCACGTTAAGCAATTATTTAAAAAAAAGAGATTTTTGTAACATTTTTCGTTATACAAACAAAAAAGACAGTGACATTGGATAATACAACTCTGGATAATACAACCTTGGATAATGCATTTTTTTTGGTCATGGTTGCTGGTATTGAGTGGCGGTTTAAGTGTTCTGAAAAATCCACTGAATTCTTATCGCCAAAATGTCAGGTTATTAATCTATCTGGTATTTTATTTTCATTCTGAAAGACGCAGAATGTTTGTAAATGGAGTTATTTGTTGTTGTAGTTGTTGTTGTAGTTGTTGTTGTAGTTGACGGTTGTAGAGTTATCGGATTGTAAAAGGACACAAGTGCAACTAATGTGACATTTATTGTGGCAACGTTTCGCTCTCCAGGAGAGCGAAACGTTGCCACAATAAATGTCACATTAGTTGCACTTGTGTCCTTTTACTTTACATATTGTCGGTAATTCTACCAACTTTATTACAGTTATCGGATTATTGGCAGCTCTCTTTCTCTGCCTCTTTGTCTGTCTGTCTCTCTCCCCTCTCTCTCTTTCTCTCTCTTTACCCTCCTTCACCCACCAGCTTTTGCCTTGTTATCCTCTCTCTGGTTCCTTGCCACTCATCCTGTCCACTAAATCACCTCAGCTCACTCTCGTGTATTTTCCTCTTTCCTCCGGTTTTCTTCTTTCCTCCGGCTTATTTTTTTTCGCTTTCTTCCTTCTCTTTCCCTTTTTCCACCGTCCGCCTCTTTCTTTTCACACTCTACGTAATCTTTTGAGTTGTATTTTCGTGTAATGCTTATTTATATTAATATTTACGTAGTTTTTGCATCACCATCTCCACTTTACGTTATTTCTCATTCATCTTTTATCACTCCACTCCTTTCGCCCCCACTACCCCTTCCTTCATTACTTTCCCTTCCCCTCTTTCTCTCTTATCCCTTCCTTTACCTCCCTTCCCCTTCACACACAATTGGTCATCCACTGTCGGGCATTTGTATTAAACGAAAATATCACCGTTTATTATCCTTCCTACTAGGCAATTAACTCACATATAATACTCTGTAATTACTGAACATATTATGCCTCATTAGCAGTGATATACGCAGAATAGTCACCCCAGTGGCGTATACTTTGCGCATACTCAAGGGCGTATGACATTTCATTGAGATTAATGTCTTCATTCCTCTTGTAAGAGTGGAACTTATTTTCTAGTTTCTTTTAAAATTTAGCATATATAAAAATTTCGTCTTAATTTGGATAAATTAAAGCGATATTTGTAAATAATACTTTTAACTTTTACCTTTTTTTGGTCTGTTGTTACGAGAGTAACATAACACTGGTGTCACACCTTGTGTCGTTGTGACATCTTGTGACGATGTGACGCCTTGTGAGGATAGGACATCTCCGTCAGGATGACAGACATTAAGGCATTGAAGGATCGAATTGTTCAAGCAGTCATCAGGAGGTAGAGGGATCGAATTCTCTGAAGACAGTCGAAGCGCCTGAAATAAGGCAGGAGTCAAACTTTCGGAGAAACAGATGTGTCAGTTTTTGTGCGATGTTGATTAGTCAGTCACCAGAGAGTACTTTCATGCTTTACATACTCTGTTTAGGCCTTCATGGGCAAGGGAAGAGGTCATGGTGGAGAGGAACCTGACACACGATCTGTGTTTCTGTGTCTCGAGGGGTGAGGAAGAGAGCTAAGTTTGAGAGGAACCTGGCACACGATCTGTGTTTCAGTGCCTCGAGGGTGAGGAAGAGAGTTAAGTTTGAGAGGAACCTGGCACACGATCTGTGTTTCAGTGCCTCGAGGGGTGAGGAAGAGAGTTAAGTTTGAGAGGAACCTGACACACGATCTGTGTTTCTATGTCTCGAGGGGTGAGGAAGAAAGCTAAGTTTGAGAGGAACCTGACGCACGATCTGTGTTTCAGTGCCTCGAGGGGTGAGGGAGAGAGTTAAGTTTGAGAGGAACTTGACACACGATCTGTGTTTCAGTGCCTCGAGGGTGAGGAAGAGAGTTAAGTTTGAGAGGAACCTGACACACGATCTGTGTTTCAGTGCCTCGAGGGTGAGGAAGAGAGTTAAGTTTGAGAGGAACCTGACACACGATCTGTGTTTCAATGCCTCGAGGGTGAGGGAGAGAGTTAAGTTTGAGAGGACCCTGACACACGATCTGTGTTTCAGTGCCTCGAGAGTGAGGGAGAGAGTTAAGTTTGGGAGGAACCTGACACACGATCTGTGTTTCTGTGTCTCGAGGGGTGAGGAAGAGAGTTAACTTTGAGAGGAACCTGACACACGATCTGTGTTTCAGTGCCTCGAGGGTGAGGGAGAGAGTTAAGTTTGAGAGGAACCTGACACACGATCTGTGTTTCTGTGTCTCGAGGGGTGAGGAAGAGAGTTAAGTTTGAGAGGAACCTGACACACGATCTGTGTTTCTGTGTCTCGAGGGGTGAGGAAGAGAGTTAAGTTTGAGAGGAACCTGACACACGATGTGTGTTTCAGTGCCTCGAGGGTGAGGGAGAGAGTTAAGTTTGAGAGGAACCTGACACACGATCTGTGTTTCTGTGTCTCGAGGGGTGAGGAAGAGAGTTAAGTTTGAGAGGAACCTGACACACGATGTGTTTCAGTGCCTCGAGGGTGAGGGAGAGAGTTAAGTTTGGGAGGAACCTGACACACGATCTGTGTTTCAGTGCCTCGAGGGTGAGGGAGAGAGTTAAGTTTGAGAGGAACCTGACACACGATCCGTGTTTCAATGCCTCGAGGGTGAGGGAGAGAATTAAGCTTGAGAGGAACCTGACATGATGTGTTTCCAGACTTAGAGGGAGAGGGAGGAGGTCATGCTGGAGGGTAAACAAACCACGGAACGGTTGGGATTTGAACCCATGACGAGTGAGTCGTGAGGGTAATCAAACACGATCTGTGTTCCAGTTTTGCTAGAACCCTGAACGAGTCTTCTGACCGCTTCTGCAGCGTGCAGATCATTATTATTTTTTAAATGCACTAAATCGAGAAGAGGTAAATCTGTAAATTATTGTTCATATACAAACGCATTCATATACAATAGCATTTATATAAATACCGTAAATAAATTTTAAATATCTGCATCCCTACGACCCTCTCTCCCTCTCTCCACACACACACACACACACACACACACACACACACACACACACACACACACACACACACACACACACACACACACACACACACAGAGTTTGGGAAGCGATGTACTGGAGGCAGGATCCATACATAGATTTAAGCAGAGGTATGATAAAGCTCACGGTTCAGGGAGAGTGACCTAGTAACGATCAATGAAGAGGCGGGGACAGGAGCTCGAACTAGACGCCTGCAGCCTCAACTAGGTGAGTACAACTAGGTGATTACACACACACACACACACACACACACACACACACAAGAGGGAATATACCAACAAGTGTTGGATGACATACGAACAACTGAGGAGGAGGTGAAGAAGCTCTTAAGTGACCTTGACACCTCAAAGGCGATGGGACCGGACAACATCTCCCCATGGGTCCTTAGAGAAGGAGCAGAGATGCTGTGTGTGCCTCTAACCACAATCTTCAACACATCCCTTGAAACTGGGCAACTACCTGAGAAATGGAAGACAGCTAATGTAGTCCCCATATTTAAGAAAGGAAACAGAAACGAGGCACTAAACTACAGACCTGTGTCTCTGACATGTATTGTGTGCAAAGTCATGGAGAAGATTATCAGGAGGAGAGTGGTCGAACACCTGGAAAGGAACAAGATTATAAATGAAAACCAGCATGGCTGACCTCAATTGTAGGCAAATTACTAGAGTCAATTATAGCTGAGATTATAAGAAGCCATCTCGATAAGCATAGCTTGATTAATGATACTCAGCATGGATTCACAAGAGGCCGGTCTTGTCTAACTAATTTATTAACTTTCTTCAGTAAAGCTTTTGAGGCTGTTGACCACAATAAAGAATTTGATATTATTTACTTAGATTTTAGTAAGGCTTTTGATAGAGTTCCGCACCATAGACTGTTAAAGAAAGTGGCAGCCCATGGCATTGGGGGAAAAAGTGCTCTCGTGGATCGAGTCATGGCTCACTGACAGGGAAGCAGAGAGTGTCCATAAATGGGGTTAAATCCGAGTGGGGATCTGTAACAAGTGGCGTTCCACAGGGATCAGTCTTGGGCCCGTTGTTGTTTATAATATATATCAATGATCTTGATGAGGGGAATTACTAGTGATATGAGCAAATTCGCCGATGACACAAAGATAGGTAGGATAATTGATTCAAACGTAGATGTTAGGGAACTTCAGGAGGATTTAAACAAACTCTATTCTTGGTCAGAAAAGTGGCAGATGCAGTTCAATGTAGATAAGTGCAAGGTTCTGAAGCTTGGGAGTGCCCATAACCCTAGTACTTATAAATTAAATGATGTAGAACTTAGCCATACAGATTACGAAAAGGACTTGGGGGTTATGGTGAGCAGCAACCTTAAACCAAGACAGCAATGCCTAAGCGTACGTAATAAGGCAAATAGATTACTGGGATTTATATCAAGAAGTGTAAGCAACAGAAGTCCAGAGGTCATACTGCAGCTTTATACATCATTAGTAAGGCCTCACCTTGATTATGCAGCTCAGTTCTGGTCTCCGTATTACAAAATGGACATAAATTCGTTAGAAAACATTCAGCGTAGGATGACTAAATTAATACATAGCATCAGAAATCTTCCTTATGAAGAAAGATTGAAGACTCTTAAGTTACATTCACTTGTTAGACGAAGAATGAGGGTTCATGGAAGGCAAATCTTGTATCACAAACCTCCTGGAGTTTTATGACAAGGCAACAGAAGTAAGACACGAGAGAGAGGGTTGGGTAGATTGCGTTTTCCTAGACTGCAGGAAGGCCTTTGACACAGTTCCCCACAAGAGATTAGTGCAGAAGCTGGAGGATCAGGCACACGTAAAAGGAAGGGCACTGCAATGGATAAGGGAATATCTGACAGGGAGGCAGCAACGAGTCATGGTACGTGAAGAGGTATCACAGTGGGCGCCTGTTACGAGCGGGGTCCCACAGGGGTCAGTTCTAGGACCAGTGCTATTTTTGATATATGTGAACGACATGATGGAAGGAATAGACTCTGAAGTGTCCCTGTTCGCAGATGACGTGAAGTTGATGAGAAGAATTAAATCGGACGAGGATGAGGCAGGACTGCAAAGAGACCTGGAGAGGCTGGACATGTGGTCCAGTAACTGGCTTCTCGAATTCAATCCAGCCAAATGCAAAGTCATGACGATTGGGGAGGGGGAAAGAAGACCGCAGACAGAGTATAGGCTAGGTGGACAAAGACTACAGACCTCACTCAGGGAGAAAGACCTTGGGGTGACCATAACACCGAGCACATCACCGGAGGCACACATCAACCAAATAACCGCTGCAGCATACGGGCGCCTGGCAAACCTGAGAATAGCGTTCCGATACCTTAATAAGGAATCGTTCAAGACACTGTACACTGTGTATGTTAGGCCCATACTGGAGTATGCAGCACCAGTCTGGAACCCACACCTGGTCAAGCACGTCAAGAAGTTAGAGAAAGTACAAAGGTTTGCAACAAGGCTAGTCCCAGAGCTCAAGGGAATGTCGTACGAGGAAAGGTTAAGGGAAATCGGACTGACGACACTGGAGGACAGAAGGGTCAGGGGAGACATGATAACGACATACAAGATACTGCGGGGAATAGACAAGGTGGACAGAGATAGGATGTTCCAGAGAGGGGACACAGGGACAAGGGGTCACAACTGGAAGCTGAAGACTCAGACGAGTCACAGGGACGTTAGGAAGTATTTCTTCAGTCATAGAGTTGTCAGCAAGTGGAATAGCCTAGCAAGTGAAGTAGTGGAGGCAGGAACCATACATAGTTTTAAGAAGAGGTATGACAAAGCTCAGGAAGCAGAGAGAGAGAGGATCCAGTAGCGATCAGTGAAGAGGCGGGGCCAGGAGCTGAGTCTCGACCCCTGCAACCACAATTAGGTGAGTACAATTAGGTGAGTACACAGCTCTGAGACGCAGTCATAGTCCTGCCCATCTCCCTTCCATTCATCTCTAAAACCACGATGGCAGCCTCTCTGAAACCCTGGTGGCAGCCCCTCTGAAACCCTGATGGCAGCCTCTCTGAAACCCTGGTGGCAGCCTCTCTGAAACCCTGGTGGCAGCCTCTCTGAAACCCTGGTGGCAGCCTCTCTGAAACCCTGGTGGCAGCCTCTCTGAAACCCTGGTGGCAGCCTCTCTGAAACCCTGGTGGCAGCCTCTCTCTACAATAATGCTTGAAGGAAAATGTTGTATCAGGGGGTTGAGATGGTGACAGCGCTGGGTCTCGAAGGTGATACCTTCTCATGGAAGGTGAAGATGATTGAAAATGACGCAAGTACTCGAAGATGCTGTATTGTCTGGGGATGAAAATGATGCATAATGATACAGTCTCTGGGGGTGAAAATGATGGATAATGATACAGTCTCTGGGGGTGAAAATGATGGATAATGATACAGTCTCTGGGGGTGAAAATGATGGATAATGATACAGTCTCTGGGGGTGAAAATGATGGATAATGATACAGTCTCTGGGGGTGAAAATGATGGATAATGATACAGTCTCTGGGGGTGAAAATGATGGATAATGATACAGTCTCTGGGGGTGAAAATGATGGATAATGATACAGTCTCTGGGGGTGAAAATGATGGATAATGATACAGTCTCTGGGGGTGAAAATGATGGATAATGAAACAGTCTCTGGGGGTGAAAATGATGGATAATGAAACAGTCTCTGGGGGTGAAAATGATGGATAATGATACAGTCTCTGGGGATGAAAATGATGGATAATGATACAGTCTCTGGGGGTGAAAATGATGGATAATGATACAGTCTCTGGGGGTGAAAATGATGGATAATGATAGTCTCTGGGGGTGAAAATGATAGATGATACTCTTTGTAATTATTGCACACTAAGAGGGTGTAGCATCACACGCACACACACACACACACACGCACACACACACACACACACACACACACAGAGCAAGAATGCTGTTGCAACTCTGCAATCAACCGGACACCCACACAGCTAGGGATTACCTGTTGCAATATTATAATGGACAACGAGAGTGCAACACTCACCCTCTGGCCTACCTGAGGCACTACAGGCGGATACTGCAGCCCTCACAACTGCAACACTCACAAAAACTGCAACACTACTACAGCACTGACAATTGCAACACTGACAACTGCAACACTGGCGGCTGCCTCTACTGACAACTACAACGCTGGTGGTTGTCTATATTGACAACACGACTGGTGGCTGCCTGTACTAGCAACAAATCTGGCATCTGCAACACTGGCTTACGAAAGAATAATGTTCCTGTCAGTTTTTTATTGTGTGTTTGTGTGTGTTTGTAAATCGTTTATGTTCGTGATTGTCTATTCCAAACTCTCTCTCTCTCTCTCTCTCTCTCTCTCTCTCTCTCTCTCTCTCTCTCTCTCTCTCTCTCTCTCTCTCGCACAACTATATAGCTTCTCTCTATCATACGTTCTCGTTAGTGAGACGTTCACTGCCGTATTTACACTCTTGAAGCATATCTTGTCCTTTTTCCCTCCCTCTTTTCCCTTTCTCTGCTCCTCTTCCTTTACTTCCCTCTTTCATTTTTTCCTATTCCATTTTTTAGCTCCTTTCCGCTCTCTGATCTCCCCTTTCTACTCTTTCCTCTCCGGTTTCTACGTGTCACTTTCTCTCTCCTTTCCTCTCACCTCTCTTGACCCTCTGGCAGACATGACCTTTTACCTGTGTTTCTGTTACCTGTGGCAATGACCTGACCTCCCCTCACACTAACCTGACCTTCACTTTGACCTGACCTCACACTGGCTTGACCTTCTCCTTCTTCACATTGACTTAACCTCCTTCTCATTGACCTGACTTCCTCATTCACATTAGCCTGACCTCACAATAACCTGACCTCCTTCACACTGGCCTGACCTCCTCCCTCAAAATAAACTGACCTCCTTCACATTGATCTGACCTCTTCAGTCACATATACTTGACCTCACATTGACTTGACCTCTTTCCCCTCCATACTGACCTGACCCTCTCCCTTATATTCTACTAGTCACAGCGGCTTTCTCCTTGTTGCCTCCTAACCCCTGGTACAAATATGGCACTGTGGCACTAAGCTGACCCTTGGGGCCAGGTCACAAGAGAAAGTGGCACTGTGGGTGCCACTCAGAGAGGATAGGGCCACAGAATGAGCTTATTTCAGTGTTATTTTGTAAATGTTAACTGCGAGGAGAGAGAGAGAGAGAGAGAGAGAGAGAGAGAGAGAGAGAGAGAGAGAGAGAGAGAGAGAGAGAGAGAGAACTCAGGACAGGGTATTTCACTTCTGTCTTGAGGATTCTCGATATTGGTAAAGAGGAAGATGGTGGTAAGAGCCCAGGTGTTGTTGCTCTCTCTCTCTCTCTCTCTCTAACCCAAAGTTAAGATCTCTCACAATGACACACTAAAACAGGTTTAATGTTATACGCTCGTATCTGATAAGAAGCATGCGTAGCTAGGTTTAACGCGGAGTCCCTGTTTACGACAATCCTCTGAGAGGTGACAACAATGCTCGGAGTGTCACATTTAAACACATATCTAATCTTTCAGACATATACAACATGTCTGGATAAGTAAAGGGGACTCTAACTCTTCATCGTGTACAAGAGCCAAGAGGTATGTTTTGTTCCGAGGAAAGAGGACAGTATTTCACAACGCAGAGGTGTGTCAGAG
The DNA here is from genome assembly GCF_038502225.1 of Cherax quadricarinatus. Taxonomy (NCBI): domain Eukaryota; kingdom Metazoa; phylum Arthropoda; class Malacostraca; order Decapoda; family Parastacidae; genus Cherax; species Cherax quadricarinatus. The sequence continues at coordinate 28,547,093 of NC_091339.1, forward strand.
GACCACTCGTCAGGTGATTAAGTACTAGTACTGGGTATCAGTACCATTTATTTCCACTAGTGCTAGTCCTTGTGTTAGGTGGTGTACCAGTGTTGGTACACCAGTGGTATGTACTACTGAAGTACACTCTGGTGTACTTCAGTGGTGCAAGCCACTCTTACCCCGGTTAAATTATAATTAAAACTAATAATCACGAGTGTTCCATTACCTTCATTCATTTAACTATAGTTATAACCTACGTAGGGATGACACAAGAGGGAATGTACACCGAGAGTTGTATGTATCTCAGTGTATAGAATATATTTGATGGCGGGTAAAGAGGTGATATGCAGTCTTAATGACCCTCGTGCAGTCGACAGAGTTGAAACCCGAGTGAGAACCCACCAGGTATGACAATAAAAATGAACTCGCAGGTAATCTTGGCAAGCGCAAGGATGATGATGATGATGATGATGATGATGATGATGATGATGATGATGATATAAAATAATTACTGTAAATTACTGTAAATTTGCATTATAATTTTTTAAATTATTATTACACTAAATTTTAATAATAATTTTAACATTATTGGGTGCTAATTTCGACAGAAAAATCACGTCATTAAATCTACGTGATTACAAAATTCACAGTACAAATTGTCTATAAGTAAAAATTTCTGTACAACCTGAGCGTCAGACAAGTCATGTGTGTCCAGTCTAGATGACCTGCTGATAAAAAAATTAATTAACCAGGTGTGGGCAACACCTGTGTGTGTGTGTGTGTGTGTGTGTGTGTGTACTGACACATATGTGGATGCAGGGGGTCGAATCACAGCTCCTGTGCGTATGTGTGTGGGCTCACAGATAAAAATAGTACCTCAATATTGCAGAGCATCCTGTGAAGCTATGATTTAAGAGAGACACATTTCTCGAAACATACGTTGAGAGACACTCACTTCTCGAAGTGTATCGTCTGTTTTGTGGCTCTAACAACAGCCAGAGAAGTACACAGGCTGACAACAACACCCTCAGAATCCCGTTCAAGTCACAGAATTTGTCAAGACTCTGATATTTCCCATCCCCCGGCTGAACACGTCCCCTGAATGGTTCGGACAGACTAGAAGCCTACCTACCCATCTCTCTTGGATTTCGGAATTCTGAAATCCGCATTCTATTTACGTTTTATGCGAACGCAGCTGCATTCATGGAGGTCGTCTGGCCTCCTCACTTTGCGCTTGTATTAATGCATATTTGACCGGGAGGGCATTCATGAGGGCAGCGCATTTAATGAATAAATTAAAAAATGCGAGTTTCTACAGGTGTGTGTGTGTGTATGTGTGTATGTGTGTGTGTGTGTGTGTGTGTGTGTGTGTGTGTATGTGTGTGTGTGTGTGTGTGTGTGTGTGTCAGAGACGAAGGTCAGGCAAGTGTAGCGACGCTCCTGACGGTGCCTATGTTTATATTACTGCCCCTGAGATACTGGTTCCAGCTAGCTAGGTGGGACAGTCTGCTAGGTGTAGTACAGTCTGCTAGGTGTAGCACAGTCTGCTAGGTGTACAGTCTGCTAGGTGTAGTACAGTCTGCTAGGTGTAGCACAGTCTGCTAGGTGTAGCACAGTCTACTAGGTGTGACAATCTGCAAGGGGTAGCACAGTCTTGTAATATTAAAAATTCTGTACATATGTGTATATCAGCTGTGCACTGTATGTACATCTGTGTACATCAGCTATACACTGTATGGGGACAACATTTACATTCAGAGTAAATATTGCTCTCTTTCTCTCTCTCTCTCTCTCTCTTTTTTTTTTTTTTTTTTTTTTTTTTTTACACAGGGTTTGACAAGGTTAAGGATCCCTAGCTTTATTGACAGCTATTTACAGGTTAAGGATTCCTAACTTTGTTGGCAAGCTAAGAGCTGTTACCTACATCAGCTCATTTGAAAGCATTTTTATTGTTATGAGACATACAAGTAGGGAACAGGATAAAGTTGGAGCCATCTGTGGGCCAGCATTTTCATTTGATCAACTGACTATCTCGTTGACATCATTATCCTGTACGAATGTGTTCCATACTCGAGTCATCCTGGGTATGTATGATCTCAGATGGAGTGATGTTCTGGAGAAGGGTACAGCCAGAGTGAAGTTGCTGCTTTCTGCCCGTCTTGTGGCATAAAAGCTTGTTTCACGCTGTCCTCGAAGTGGATCCAAGTGTGGTATTTTGACAATATTGGCCTTGTACATAACAGTAAGGCCACCCACATCCCTCCTATGTTGAAGGCTCTGCTGAAATGACAGATCTATCCAGGATGGGTCCAGGCGAGAGATGAGACGTCTTGCTCTGTTCTCTACTCTGTCAAGCAGTCGCAGATGAGAGGGGAGGCAGGCAAACCAAGAAAGTGGAGCGTACTCAAGGTGCGAGCGTACTTGTGCCTCGTACAGGATCTTGCAACCCCTACTGTCAAGCAGATGGGAGATACGGCGAAGTGCTGTAAGCTTCCTGGCTGCCTTGTTTGCAAGATTTACAACATGGTTCTTCATGGTTAGTTTGGAGTCAAATTTCACCCGAAGGATATCAACTTCTTCTCCAGGTGCCAACACCCTCCCATTCATCCTTACTACTGCACCAGCATTACCATCATGGTGCCTAGAGACGATCATCATTTGCGTTTTCTCAGGTGCAAATGTTACTTGCCATCTATTTCCCCAAGCTGATATAGCTCTCAGCTGGTGATTGATGTAGCTTAGAGCAGCTGGCATTTCTTCTCTTGGATAAGTGAATGTCAGTGTACAGTCGTCTGCATATGCATGTGATTCTGGGATGAGATGAAGAAGGTCGTTGAAGTAGACATTCCATAACAATGGACCCAGCACGCTTCCTTGTGGAACACTTGCCCCAATAGGATGTCTTGCTGATTCCGTTCCATTGAGAACTACACTTAGAGATCTACCATGAAGGTAATCACTGAGGAGACATAGCGTAGAGCCTGCAATTCCCAGTGCTTGAAGTTTTGCTAAGAGGCCCTGGTGCCACACCCGGTCGAAAGCGCCAGCAATGTCCAGTGCTACCACACAGCTGACTTTGGATTCATCCAGTGACTGGTGCCACTTAGTGGAGAGGTTTAACAACAGATCAGCAGCAGAGTAACCTTCCCTGAAGCCATATTGACGATCACAAAGTAGTGAGTGGTAGTCAAAAAACTCTGTCATTTGTCTTGAGATTATTGTCTCAAGGATCTTACCAGTGATTGACAGGAGTGACACTGGTCTGTAGTTGCTGATTTCTGCTCTGCTCTTCTTTTTGTGAACAGGGACTACATTTGCCTCTTTCCATAGAGAGGGCCATTTACACTGTACTAGGCAGTGCTGAAAGATGCGAGTTAGAGGTGCTGCTAGCTGGTCTGCACATCTTCTCAACAATCTTGGGCTCAACTTGTCTGGGCCCACAGCCTTTTCTTGGTCAAGCGATTTAAGAAGGAAATGCACCTCCTCCTGCCTTATTGTCACCACTGACAGTTTTGACACAGTTCTTGCAGCTAGCCAAGGAGGGTCCCTTGCTGGATCAGGAACTTGCATTTTGGTAGCAAAGTGTTCAGCAAAGAGGTCCGCCTTCTCTTGACTACTAGTAGAGGTGGTCTCATCCTGTCGATTTAGAGGTGGAATAAGTTCATCAGGCAGATAACCTTGTCTGTCCTTGACCAGGGACCACCAGGTTTTGGAGCCTACCCTACCTGATGCTAACTTTCTTTTAGTGTCCACCTCCCATTTAGCAATGACCCACTTTTGAACGTCACCCATATGCCTACAGGCTTGCGTGTGCAAGTTCCTGTTATAGGTGGTAGGATGTCTCTTATACCATACTCTCTCTCTCTCTCTCTCTCTCTCTCTCTCTCTCTCTCTCAGTCTCTCTTTCCCTACTCTCCCGCCCATTTCGTCTCTTTATCTCTCGTTTGCTCTCATTCTAACTCTTATCTCTCCCTCTTCCTGTTCTTGATTCTTTCCTTTCTCTCGTTGTCCACATTTTCTCTCTTCCCTTCCCTCTCCCCTACCCCATCTCTTATTCTTCCACTCTTCCTCCCTCTCTCACTATCTCTCACTCATCAACTGCTCTAGAAACAGAAATGAGAAACAAGGCTATTCCTTCTCCACCTCCTTCTCCTCTTCCCTCTCCTCCTCCTCTTCCTCTTCGTGTGTTCTGAGCAGAGCAGACGAGGGAAGCTTCCTGTCAAACACACACAAGCAAGAACAAAACAAGAAACAAGTAAAGTTAATGCAATTATCTTTTCGCTTTTCCCACGACCCTCACTACCCGCACCCCCACTACCCGCACCCCCACTACCCGCACCCTCACTACCCGCATCCTCACTACCCGCACCCCCACTACCCGCACCCCCACTACCCGCATCCTCACTACCCGCACCCCCACTACCCGCATCCTCACTACCCGCACCCCCCACTACCCGCACCCCAACTACCCGCACCCCCCCTATCCGCACCCCAACTACCCGCACCCCCACTACCCGCACCCCCACTTCCCGCACCCTCACTACCCGCACCCCCACTACCCGCACCCCCACTACCCGCACCCTCACTACCCGCACCCTCACTACCCGCACCCCCACTACCCGCACCCCCACTACCCGCACCCCCACTACCCGCACCCCCACTACCCACACCCTCACTACCCGCACCCCCACTACCCGCACCCCACTACCCACACCCCCACTACCCGCACCCCCACTACCCGCACCCCCAGTACCCGCACCCCCACTACCCGCACCCCCACTACCCCACACCCTCACTACCCGCACCCCCACTACCCGCACCCCCACTACCCGCACCCTCACTACCCGCACCCCCACTACCCATACCCCCACTACCCGCACCCCCACTACCCGCACCCCCACTACCCGCACCCCCACTACCCGCACCCCCATTACCCACACCCCCACTACCCTCACCCACACTACCCGCACCCCCACTACCCGCACCCCCACTACCCACACCCCCACTACCCGCACCCTCACTACCCGCACCCCCACTACCCGCACCCCCACTACCCGCACCCCCACACCCCACTACCCGCACCCCCACTACCCGCACCCCCCACTACCCACACCCCCACTACCCACACCCCCACTACCCGCACCCCCACTACCCCCACCCACACTACCCGCACCCCCACTATCCACACCCCTCACTACCCGCACCCCAACTACCCTCACCCCAACTACCCGCACCACCCTACCCGCACCCCCACTACCCGCACCCCCACTACCCACACCCCCAATACCCACACCCCCACTACCCGCACCCCCACTACCCGCACCCCCACTACCCGCACCCCCACTACCCGCACCCCCACTACCCGCACCCCCACTACCTACACCCCCCCTCCCCGCACCCCCACTACCCGCACTCTCACTACCCACACCCCCACTACCCGCACCCCCACTACACGCACCCCCACTACCCACACCCCACTACCCGCACCCCCACTACCCACACCCTCACTACCCACACCCCTACTACCCACACCCCCACTACCCGCACCCCCACTACCCACACCCCCACTACCCGCACCCCCACTACCCACACTATCACTACCTACACACCCCACTACACCACACCTCGACTACCCACACTATCACTACCTACACATGCCACTACCCACACACCCCATTACCCACATCTCAACTACCCACAGAACCCTCTACCTACACATCTCCACTACCCACGCTATCACTACCCACACCCTCGCTACGAACACTATCACTACCTTCACCCCCAATATCAACACACCCCACTACCCACACTCCCCACTACCCACATCTCAACTACCTACACACCCCACTACCTACACACCTCCACTATCTACACTCACCACTACCCACACACCCCACTACCCACACACCAGCACTACCCACACCCTCACTACTCACATCCCCACTACCCACACTATCACTACCCACACCCCCATTACCCACACTATCACTACCCACACCCCCATTACCCACACTATCACTACCCACACCCCCATTACCCACACTATCACTACCCACACCTCCATTACCCACACTATCACTACCCACACACCCATTACCCACACTATCACTACCCACACCCCCATTACCCACACTATCACTACCCACACCCCCATTACCCACACTATCACTACCCACACCCCTACTACCAACACATCTCTTTACTCATGCTCCTTACGGCATTTACTAGACACACCCCCACAACACACAACACTTACCGTTCCCCCACAACAGGCATCTATTCTCCACAATATTCACGTTTTACCCACTAAAACGAGCATTTATGTCTGCGTCTGACACTTGCTGTCTGCGTCTGACACATGTTGCGTCTGACACTTGCTGCCTGCGTTTGACACATGCCTGCGTCTGACACTTGCTGCCTGCGTCTGACACTTGCTGCCTGCGTCTGACACTTGCTGGCTGCGTCTGACACTTGCTGCCTGCGTCTGACACTTGCTGCCTGCGTCTAACACTTGCTGCCTACTTCTAGCATTTGTTGTTTGAGTCTGACACTTGCTGCCTACGTCTGACACTTGCTGCCTACGTCTGACACTTGCTGCCTACGTTTAACAACTGCTGCCTACGTTTAACAACTGCTGCCTACGTCTAACAACTGCTGCCTGCGTTTAACAACTGCTGCCTGCGTCTGACGCCTGCTCCATGCGTCTAACACTTGATTCCTGCTCTCCTATCCTCACTTTAACTCATCCACTCAAACTTCCCAAACTCTAACTTTCCCCCACTCAAACTTCCCCCACTCAAACTTTTCCCACTCAAACTTTTCCCACTCAAACTTTCCCCCACTCAAACTTTCCCCACTCAAACTTTCCCCACTCAAGCCCCATCTTTCTCTCTCTTTGGTGAGAGTTACATGTTTGTTTCTAGTTAGTTAGAAAATATAGAGAAACACAGAGCAAACATCAACTTCCTCTACTCTCTCTTCCTCTCTCTTTCTCTTCATGAGAGAGAGAGAGAGAGAGAGAGAGAGAGGTGCAGATATAAAAGAAATTTATAGATAGTGTAGAATATAAAGGAGAAACATAAATTTCGTGAATCGGGAAAGAATAGTAAGGAAGAATGGGTAGAAGAAGGATAAGACAGCAATAACAATAATAATAACAATAATAATAATAATAATAATAATAATAATAATAATAATAATAGCAATAATAAGATAAAGAAGAAGAAGAGCACTACAAGAGAGGGTCAGCTCTCAAAGACAGCACAAATCCGTATCAAAACTAGAAAGCAAAAAAAGCGACTTAGAGAGAGATGATCTAATCAAGTTATCGCTTCAAAGGACTTAAAATAAGCTGACAGAATTTCATTTACATATTCTCGGAGGTTCATAGTGGCGTAGGTATCACCATCATCACTATCATCACCATCACTGCCATCACTAACACTAACACTATTATCACCATCACTGCCATCACTAACACTAACACTATTATCACCATCACTGCCATCACTAACACTAACACTATTATCACCATCACTGCCATCACTAACACTACCATCACCATCACTGCCACTGTCACTACCATCACTATCACCACCAACACTACCATCACCATCACTATCACCACCATCACCACCATCACCACCATCACCATCACTATCACTACCACCATCACTACCAACAGAAGCACCTCCATTAACACCAACACCACCGACAGTTCCACAACCACAATCACCACAACTACCACCATCACTACAACTACCAACATCACCACTACTACCAACATCACCACTACTACCAACATCACCACAACTACCACCATCTCCACAACTGCCACCGTTACCACAATTACCACCATCACCACAACTACCACCATCACCACAACTACCACTATCACCACAACTACCACCGGAACTAGAGCGATTTTACGAGGAACGGAGAAACGAATTAAGAAAGAGAGAGAGAAAACTGACTCTCCGAGTCAGAATTCTGACATCAAAAACTTTGCTCTGCCATCAGCAAAATCCTCTATATTAAATCCATTACGCCACTACCAAAGATTCCCAACAAAAGTAGTCCAGAGAAACGGACAGAAAGATTCCATTTTATTAAGAAAATCTAACAAGCGAATAAACCAAAGAGGAAAACAATGAAAAATATGTCAGGGGAGATATTTTTTCCCAATTGAAAAGACAACCCGAATAGTGACAAGGGGTAAAAATGTCCTGCTGGAGAAATGTTTATAATGGGGAGACCACAAGGATGTTATATATATATATAGATATATATATATATATATATATATATATATATATATATATATATATATATATATATATATATATATGCAAAACAGCCACTGTGAATAAAAATGAAATTCCAAGCGCTTTCGAGACTACTCACATTATCAAGGAACATTAAAAGTAATGCATCAAAGGAAGGCATATAAAGGGTCTAGACCACACCTAACCATCACATCCCACAACAAAGCAACACCTGACGCGCGACTCATAAGAAGGAGAACACTGCTGCAGGTCCTTCACGACATCCCACTAACAAAATATTTGCCCAACCCCTGTACTCTACCCAAGAATTAAGATTTATTATTTGTCAAGTGTATTGCTAAATTCTTCCCAAATTCTATTAATTATAAATGGATCTAATTTATATAAACCAAAGGAAATATTCACATTATTTTCAAAACTGCTTTTTATGAAACAAGATTCAATTATATTCCTGTCGACCATGGACTTACTTGGCACAACTTTCTCAACTTTTTGAAAATCAATTGGATGGTTGAAATCTCTCACATGAATAAATGGAGCATTGGAATCTTGTCCAGTTCTAATGCTATATTTATGTTGTTTTAATCTTAGTTCGAGATTTTTACCAGTTTGACCGTAATAAACTTTATCGCAAATTTTACAAGGAATCTTATAGACACATCCGTCAGCATTTTGGGGGGAATTCTTTATCAAAAGTTTTTTTACTGTATCAAGATTTTTAAATACAACTTTGATATTAAAAGTCTTAAGAAGAGAAGGCACATCAACCAAGTTTTCATGGTAAGGGAGAACCAACATATTTTTAGTTGAATAAGGATGGTTGTCCCTTTTCGGATTGTAAAAAGTATTGCTAGCAATTTTAAAAGATTTGTCAATTATGTCTCTTGGGTATTTCAGATCATTAGCTATTTCATAAATTTTGGATATTTCTTCAACTATGAACTCTGGACTACAAATAGGCAAAGCTCTCAAAAACATGGATGAGAAAACAGACAGTTTAACTCTATCTTGATGTGAAGAATAATAGTGTACAGAGGAACAGTTATTTGTAGGTTTTCTGTAAATTTTAAATTTGATTTCATTATTACCCTTAATAATTAAAACATCTAGAAAAGGCAATGAGTTATTTTCCTCAAACTCAACAGTAAAGTTTATAGAATGGGCTAAACTATTTAATTTAACAAGGAAATGGTGTATATCTACATTCCTGGGCATAAGACACAAAATATCATCAACATATCTGAACCATTTAGCTCTATTAGGGAGGATTGTGTTAAGCAGCCTTGTTTCAAAAAAAAAAAAAACACACATTTATAGGTTACTAAGAACAGGTGAAAGAGAATTTCTCATTGCCATACCAAACTTCTGAGTGTAAAACAACTTATCATTAAATACAAATTTTGCATCAACAATGCAAAGTTTAATAAGTTTAATGATAGTAGAAACTGGCAATGGTAAATCATAGATAACGAGTTCTTCAGATAAGAAACTTAATAAATCTTACACAGGAACTTTCGTAAACAAGGAAGTAACATCAAAACTAACCATGTTAAAATCATTTAGGTAAGTCAAGGAGCTTAATTTATCAACTAAATCTGTGTTTTTTAACATTAAAGTTAGAAATTTTACCAACAATAGGGCTCAAAATATCAACAAGCCATTTGGATAATTTATATGAAACTGATCCTATGGAGCTAATAATTGGTCTGACTGAATTCCCAGGTTTTCTTTCGCAGTGGTTGTTTTGCATATTCTTAAATCACATATTTACTGTGATCTTATTGCATATATATTTTTTTTTATTATCACACCGGCCGATTCCCACCAAGGCAGGGTGGCCCGAAAAAGAAAAACTTTCACCATCATTCACTCCATCACTGTCTTGCCAGAAGGGTGCTTTACACTACAGTTTTTAAACTGCAACATTAACACCCCTCCTTCAGAGTGCAGGCACTGTACTTCCCATCTCCAGGACTCAAGTCCGCCCTGCCGGTTTCCCTGAATCCCTTCATAAATGTTACTTTGCTCACACTCCAACAGCACGTCAAGTATTAAAAACCATTTGTCTCCATTCACTCCTATCAAACACGCTCACGCATGCCTGCTGGAAGTCCAAGCCCCTCGCACACAAAACCTCCTTTACCCCCTCCCTCCAACCCTTCCTAGGCCGACCCCTACCCCGCCTTCCTTCCACAACAGACTGATACACTCTTGAAGTCATTCTGTTTCGCTCCATTCTCTCTACATGTCCGAACCACCTCAACAACCCTTCCTCAGCCCTCTGGACAACAGTTTTGGTAATCCCGCACCTCCTCCTAACTTCCAAACTACGAATTCTCTGCATTATATTCACACCACACATTGCCCTCAGACATGACATCTCCACTGCCTCCAGCCTTCTCCTCGCTGCAACATTCATCACCCACGCTTCACACCCATATAAGAGCGTTGGTAAAACTATACTCTCATACATTCCCCTCTTTGCCTCCAAGGACAAAGTTCTTTGTCTCCACAGACTCCTAAGTGCACCACTCACTCTTTTTCCCTCATCAATTCTATGATTCACCTCATCTTTCATAGACCCATCCGCTGACACGTCCACTCCCAAATATCTGAATACGTTCACATCCTCCATACTCTCTCCCTCCAATCTGATATTCAATCTTTCATCACCTAATCTTTTTGTTATCCTCATAACCTTACTCTTTCCTGTATTCACCTTTAATTTTCTTCTTTTGCACACCCTACCAAATTCATCCACCAATCTCTGCAACTTCTCTTCAGAATCTCCCAAGAGCACAGTGTCATCAGCAAAGAGCAGCTGTGACAACTCCCACTTTGTGTGTGATTCTTTATCTTTTAACTCCACGCCTCTTGTCAAGACCCTCGCATTTACTTCTCTTACAACCCCATCTATAAATATATTAAACAACCACGGTGACATCACACATCCTTGTCTAAGGCCTACTTTTACTGGGAAAAAATTTCCCTCTTTCCTACATACTCTAACTTGAGCCTCACTATCCTCGTAAAAACTCTTCACTGCTTTCAGTAACCTACCTCCTACACCATACACTTGCATATATATATATATATATATATATATATATATATATATATATATATATATATATATATATATATATATATATACATATATATATATATATATATATATAATATACATATCTCTACTAGAAGACTTGGATAAATGGTGTGACAGATAGATGATGGACTTTAGTCGTGAAGATTGGAGCGGCAGTACCTGCGATGTTCGCACTCTCCTGGAAGGAAGGCGATTGAATGGACGATGGTGCATGTGTTTCTTTGGGTCACTCTACCTTTGCGGGAAACGGCCGTTGCAGTGAAGAATAAATATATTGCAATGGACATGAGAAAAGCAATAAGGGACCACATGAAGGATATAAAGAATGTGTTAAAGTACTGAGTCAGAGAGAGAGAGAGAGAGAGAGAGAGAGAGAGAGAGAGAGAGAGAGAGAGAGAGAGAGAGAGAGAGAGAGAGAGAGAGAGAGAATGGAAATAGTTGTGTCGGAAAGATTATATATATACATAATTAAGTTTATTCAGGTATACATAAATACAGTTACACAGATTATCATACATAGCAGCATATGTGTAGAGAACCTAAGATAACCCACAAAAGTAGGCCAGAGTGACTTCTTTCCATTTTAAGATGAACCAAGTGTATTAGGAGTGAGGAACTCATGTGTTGCGCTGCCAAAATATTAAAAAAAAATGTATTCAGAAATTAGAATGGAGAAATACTACAAAGGTGTCCAGATAAAATCTGGATTATGCAGCGATAGTGTGAAGGTCGCAGCACCTGCAAAATGTCTAGAAATTATGACAGGAATTTTGCAAACCGGAAACACTTAACCATCTTCCGGGCTAGCAGGAGGAAAGACGATATACGGAAACACTGGTTTGGCAATACAGTTGTAGATGAGCTTAACAAACTGCCGAGTAGCATCATCGAGGCGAGAACTTTGGGTAGATTTGATTGTTGGTTGGACGGGTGCATGAGTGAGTTGAACTTGCCTAGCACGGGCCACTGGGCTTGCTGCAGTGTTTCTTCAACCTTGTGTTATTGTGTTGCGCCATTCACATATTAGATGATAAACTGAGAGGAGAGATTAAGAAGACTTCTAAAAACCTCCATCAGGGCAGCAAAGGTCGCAATCGTGAATTGACGAAAAAATGGAAGCCAAAGTAGATGATATGGCCAGTGGAAGACCATATCATCTACTTTGGCCATATCATCTGACCGAGGCCAGTGGAAGGCTTCGGTCAGATGACCAAAAGCTCCAGCGGTGGGTCATCATATGACTAAGACCGCGTCAGGGAACACTTGTCCTGTTTCCTGACAAATCTTACCTAACCTATTCAAAGGAGTTCAGAAATTATGTCTTGGTAGAATAACAACATCAATGGAGTGATTTAACAGAGGAAGTAGTTAGTGATACAACCATTGGAGACCACTATCATAACTCTGCTTTGTTGTGCTATACTGTGCTATGTTCTGCTATACTGTCCTATGTTCTGCTATACTGTCCTATGTTCTGCTATACTGTGCTATGTTCTGCTATGCTGTCCTATGTTCTGCTATACTGTCCTATGCTCTGCTATACTGTGCTATGTTCTGCTATACTGTGCTATGTTCTGCTATACTGTGCTATGTTCTGCTATACTGTGCTATGTTCTGCTATACTGTGCTATGTTCTGCTATACTGTGCTATGTTCTGCTATACTGTGCTATGCTCTGCTATACTGTGCTATGCTCTGCTATACTGTGCTATGTTCTGCTATACTGTGCTATGTTCTGCTATACTGTGCTATGTTCTGCTATACTGTGCTATGTTCTGCTATGCTGTCCTATGTTCTGCTATACTGTCCTATGTTCTGCTATACTGTGCTATGTTCTGCTATGCTGTCCTATGTTCTGCTATACTGTCCTATGCTCTGCTATACTGTGCTATGTTCTGCTATACTGTGCTATGTTCTGCTATACTGTGCTATGTTCTGCTATACTGTGCTATGTTCTGCTATACTGTGCTATGTTCTGCTATACTGTGCTATGCTCTGCTATACTGTGCTATGCTCTGCTATACTGTGCTATGTTCTGCTATACTGTGCTATGTTCTGCTATACTGTGCTATGTTCTGCTATACTGTGCTATGTTCTGCTATACTGTGCTATGCTCTGCTATACTGTCCTATGTTCTGCTATACTGTGCTATGCTCTGCTATACTGTGCTATGTTCTGCTACACTGTGCTATGCTCTGCTATACTGTGCTATGATTTGCTATACTGTGCTATGCTCTCCTATACTGTGCTATGTTCTGCTACACTGTGCTATGCTCTGCTATACTGTGCTATGTTCTGCTACACTGTGCTATGTTCTGCTATACTGTGCTATGTTCTGCTATACTGTGCTATGTTCTGCTACACTGTGCTATGCTCTGCTATACTGTGCTATGTTCTGCTATACTGTGCTATGTTCTGCTATACTGTGCTATGCTCTGCTATACTGTGCTATGTTCTGCTATACTGTGCTATGTTCTGCTATACTGTGCTATGTTCTGCTATACTGTGCTATGCTCTGCTATACTGTGCTATGTTCTGCTATACTGTGCTATGTTCTGCTATACTGTGCTATGTTCTGCTATACTGTGCTATGTTCTGCTATACTGTGCTATGTTCTGCTATACTGTGCTATGTTCTGCTATACTGTGCTATGCTCTGCTATACTGTGCTATGTTCTGCTATACTGTGCTATGCTCTGCTATACTGTGCTATGTTCTGCTATACTGTGCTATGCTCTGCTATACTGTGCTATGTTCTGCTACACTGTGTTATGCTCTGCTACACTGTGCTATGCTCTGCTACACTGTGCTATGCTCTGCTATACTGTGCTATGTTCTGCTACACTGTGCTATGCTCTGCTATACTGTGCTATGTTCTGCTACACTGTGCTATGCTCTGCTATACTGTGCTATGATCTGCTATACTGTGCTATGCTCTCCTATACTGTGCTATGTTCTGCTACACTGTGCTATGCTCTGCTATACTGTGCTATGTTCTGCTACACTGTGCTATGTTCTGCTATACTGTGCTATGTTCTGCTATACTGTGCTACGTTCTGCTACACTGTTCTATGCTCTGCTATACTGTGCTATGTTCTGCTACACTGTACTATGTTCTGCTATACTGTGCTATGTTCTGCTATACTGTGCTATGTTCTGCTATACTGTGCTATGTTCTGCTACACTGTGCTATGCTCTGCTATACTGTGCTATGATCTGCTATACTGTGCTATGCTCTCCTATACTGTGCTATGTTCTGCTACACTGTGCTATGCTCTGCTATACTGTGCTATGTTCTGCTACACTGTGCTATGCTCTGCTATACTGTGCTATGTTCTGCTATACTGTGCTATGTTCTGCTACACTGTGCTATGCTCTGCTATACTGTGCTATGTTCTGCTACACTGTACTGTGTTCTGCTATACTGTGCTATGTTCTGCTATACTGTGCTATGTTCTGCTACACTGTGCTATGCTCTGCTATACTGTGCTATGTTCTGCTACACTGTGCTATGCTCTGCTATACTGTGCTATGCTCTGCTACACTGTGCTATGCTCTGCTATACTGTGCTATGTTCTGCTACACTGTGCTATGCTCTCCTATACTGTGCTATGTTCTGCTACACTGTGCTATGCTCTCCTATACTGTGCTATGTTCTGCTACACTGTGCTATGTTCTGCTATACTGTGCTATGCTCTGCTACACTGTGCTATGCTCTGCTATACTGTGCTATGTTCTGCTACACTGTGCTATGCTCTCCTATACTGTGCTATGTTCTGCTACACTGTGCTATGCTCTCCTATACTGTGCTATGTTCTGCTACACTGTGCTATGCTCTGCTATACTCCATATTGAAAACTACACTTCTTCCTTATCCCCTCCTCCTCCCTTCTTTCCCCTCCTCCTCCCTTCTTTCCCCTCCTCCTCCCTTCTTTCCCCTCCTCCTCCCTTCTTCCCCCCCTCCTCCCTTCTTCCCACCCCCCGCTTCCCTTCCTTTTTCCTCGCTGTCAATTACAGTGTTGAGAACTTTGGCTTTGCAAGACTGCTGTTACTGCTACTTCTTCGTTCTTTTGTTGCTGTTCTTGCAACTGTTGCTCTGTTACTGTTGTTGCTGTTGCCAATGTTGCTGCTGTTACTGTTGTCGCAGTTACTGTTGTCGCTGTTACTGTTGTCGCTGTTACTGTTGTCGCTGTTACTGTTGTCGCTGCTACTGTTGCTGATCTTATAGCTGTTGTTAGTAGTTTTGCTGCTGTCACTGTTATTGCTTTACTGTTACTGTTGTTGCTGTTTTTTAACAGATTCTGCTGTTGCTACTGTTGCTTTTGCTATCAACACAGTTACTGCAGATTTTGTTACCGTTACTGCTCCTGCCACTGTTGTCGAAGAATTACCCGTTGCAACAGTTACTTTCATTTCAGTTGACTGAACTTTCTGATCCTTCTGCTACTGTTGTCGTTTCTACATTCGTTTCCGTTGCTACGGCCTCCTGTTGTCACTGTTGCTCCTGTGACTCAAACAGGCTGTGAGCCCCCACAAAAGGCAATTACTTAATTAAGTGTTAATTGCCATATACTCTCAATTACGTTCCACAACAATAACATAACAGGTAGAAGTAGTCAGTACAGAGGTCGTAATTATTACACACAGGCAATATTAATTATAGGAAATGTTAAATAATTTACAAGAAATTGTGAAAACAGGGAAATAGTATATATATATATATATATATATATATATATATATATATATATATATATATATATATATATATATATATATATATATGTGTGTGTGTGTGTGTGTGTGTGTGTGTGTGTGTGTGTGTGTGTGTGTGTGTGTGTGTGTGTGTGTGTGTGTTTTATCTCTTGTCAATATAACCCACGATTAAAGATTATATGAATGGTGAGTAAATATTACCAGTGAGTAAATATTACCAGTGAGTAAATATTACCAGTGAGTAAATATTACCAGTGAGTAAATATTACCAGTGAGTAAATATTACCAGTGAGTAAATATTACCAGTGAGTAAATATTACCAGTGAGTAAATATTACCAGTGAGTAAATATCACCAGTGAGTAAATATTACCAGTGAGTAATATTACCAGTGAGTAAATATCACCAGTGAGTAAATATTACCAGTGAGTAATATTACCAGTGAGTAAATATCACCAGTGAGTAAATATTACCAGTGAGTAAATATCACCAGTGAGTAAATATCACCAGTGAGTAAATATTACCAGTGAGTAAATATTACCAGTGAGTAAATATTACCAGTGAGTAAATATTGCCCTCGAATAAAGCAAATATTTCCCCGAGACAAGAAAATTCTTCCCTCGAGGGAGTATTACCCGCGAGTATTGCTCTTGAGCAGACTCATAACCGAGCGAGCGAGTGTAATAGCATCAGCTGAGGAAGATGGCACTGTGCTAGTGGCACTGGGGAATGGGGGTGGATCCTGGGGAATGGGTAGATGGGTGTGGGAATTAGGGGGAACAAGAGTGGTGGAATTGGAATGGGGTATAGCGAGATGGGGTGAGAATTGGAGAAGAAATGGGTTGTCGGAAGGAACTCGTAAAGTTGGGAATGGATAGACGGAAGGTAGAAATGGGTAGACGGGAGGAATGGATAGATGGAAGGAATGTGTATACCTGGAGGGTGTCCTGGGGGTCAACGCCCCACCGTCAGGTCCACGACCAGGTCTCATGGATGAACTTTTCGTTAAAAGTCGTAAAATTATAAAATGTTAAATAATATATATATATATATATATATATATATATATATATATATATATATATATATATATATATATATTTATATATGTACACCTGAAGGACTCTTTGTGCAGGTTCCTGAATGCTACTTCTGTTTGGTAAGTTAGTGGATGCTGGTTACTGCGTCTCAGTTGTCGAACAGCGAGTCAAGTGTTGCTGCCTCAGTGTTCCCTTTGTTTATTACATGTTACCATGTGTGTTTTGTGTTCCTTCTCTCTTTCCTCTCATCCACTTCACATCTCTTCACATCTCTCATCTACTCCACATCTCTCATCCACTCCACATCTCTCATCCACTAGAAATCTTGTCGCAACAACTTCTCATCTTCTATCATCGCCTTCTCCTTTACATGGCAACAGTGTTTTCCATTTCGCTTCCTGTCATCCATATCCGATCTATCACCCACATCTCATTTGTCATCCACATCTGATCTATCATCCTCATCTGATCTATCAGCCACATCTGATCTATCAGCCACATCTGATCTATCATCCACATCTGATCTATCATCCACATCTGATCTATCATCCACATCTGATATCATCCACATCTGATCTATCATCCACATCTGATCTATCAACCTCATCTGATCTATCATCCACATCTGATCATCCACATCTGATCTATCATCCACATCTGATCTATCATCCACATCTGATCATCCACATCTGATCTATCATCCACATCTGATCTATCATCCATATCTGATCTATCATCCACATCTGATCTATCATCCACATCTGATCTATCATCCACATCTGAGCTATCATCCACATCTGATCTATCATCCACATCTGATCTATCATCCACATCTGATCTATCATCCACATCTGATCTATCGTCCACATCTGATCTATCATCCACATCTGATCTATCATCCACATCTGATCTATCATCCACATCTGATCTATCATCCACATCTGATCTATCATCCACATCTGATCTATCATCCACATCTGATCTATCATCCACATCTGATCTATCATCCACATCTGATCTATCATCCACATCTGATCTATCATCCACATCTGATCTATCATCCACATCTGATCTATCATCCACATCTGATCTATCATCCACATCAGATCTATCATCCACATCAGATCTATCATCCACATCTGATCTATCATCCACATCAGATCTATCATCCACATCTGATCTATCATCCACATCTGATCTATCATCCACATCTGATCTATCATCCACATCTGATCTATCATCCACATCTGATCTATCATCCACATCTGATCTATCGTCCACATCTGATCTATCATCCACATCTGATCTATCATCCACATCTGATCTATCATCCACATCTGATCTATCATCCACATCAGATCTATCATCCACATCTGATCTATCATCCACATCTGATCTATCATCCACATCTGATCTATCATCCACATCTGATCTATCATCCACATCTGATCTATCATCCACATCTGATCTATCATCCACATCTGATCTATCGTCCACATCTCATCTCCTCTCATGCACAGCACTCGGCGTCTCCTCCAACATAAAGCTCTGAACGTCTGTGTGATTGATGGAGTTGAGTTGATGGATGGAAGGAGAATCATCGTGATTGATACAGCATCTTTGCAGAGATAGATGAAGGGAATTATTCATCTGACGTCTTGATAAGGTTATTTCACACAAACACAATGAGGGAGAGAGAGAGAGAGAATGAGAGAGAGAGAGAGAGAGAGAGAGAGAGAGAGAGAGAGAGAGAGAGAGAGAGAGAGAGAGAGAGAGAGAGAGAGAAGAGAGAGATGAAATGAATGTCTGAGGTTGGCAGCATCCACAGTGATTGGTCATCTCTTGTTGGCCAATTGGTCATCTGTTTTCTGATAATAGTTGTTTGTTTGTGTGTACTCACCTAATTGTGGTTGCAGGGGTCGAGACTCAGCTCCTGGTCCCGCCTCTTCACTGATCGCTACTAGGTCCTCTCCCTCTCTGCTTCCTGAGCTTTGTCATACCTCTTCTTAAAACTATGTGTGGTTCCTGCCTCCACTACTTCACTTGCTAGGCTATTCCACTTCCTGACTACTCGATGACTGAAGAAATACTTCCTCACGTCCCTGTGACTCGTCTGAGTCTTCAGCTTCCAGTTGTGACCCCTTGTCCCTGTGTCCCCTCTCTGGAACATCCTATCTCTGTCCACCTTGTCTATTCCCCGCAGTATCTTGTATGTCGTTATCATGTCTCCCCTGACCCTTCTGTCCTCCAGCGTCGTCAGTCCGATTTCCCTCAACCTTTCCTCGTACGACATTCCCCTGAGCTCTGGGACTAGCCTTGTTGCAAACCTTTGTACTTTCTCTAACTTCTTGACGTGCTTGACCAGGTGTGGGTTCCAGACTGGTGCTGCATACTCCAGTATGGGCCTAACATACACAGTGTACAGTGTCTTGAACGATTCCTTATTAAGGTATCGGAACGCTATTCTCAGGTTTGCCAGGCGCCCGTATGCTGCAGCAGTTATTTGGTTGATGTGTGCCTCCGGTGACGTGCTCGGTGTTATGGTCACCCCAAGGTCTTTCTTCCTGAGTGAGTGTGTGTGTGTGTGTGTGTGTGTGTGTGTGTGTGTGTGTGTGTGTGTGTGTGTGTGTGTATGTGCACTCGCCTAGTTGTGGTTGCAGGGGTTGTTTCATAGCTCCTGGCCCCGCCTCGTGTGTGTACTCACCTATTTGTACTCACCTATTTGTGGTTGCAGGGGTCGAGTCCTAGCTCCTGGCCCCGCCTCTTCACCGGTTGCTACTAGGCCCTCTCTCTCCCCGCGCCATGAGCTTTATCAAACCTCGTCTTAAAACTGTGTATGGTTCCTGCCTCCACTAGCGGTTATTTGGTTGATGTGTGCCTCCGGTGATGTGCTCGGTGTTATGGTCACCCCGAGGTCTTTCTCCCTGAGTGAGTGTGTGTGTGTGTGTGTGTGTGTGTGTGTGTGTGTGTGTGTATGTGTGTATGTGCACTCGCCTAGTTGTGGTTGCAGGGGTCGTTTCATAGCTCCTGGCCCCGCCTCGTGTGTGTGTGTGTGTGTGTGTGTGTGTGTGTGTGTGTGTGTGTGTGTGTGTGTGTGTGTGTGTGTGTGTGTTTGTGTGTGTGTGTGTGGTTGTTGTTGTTGTTGTGGTTCCTCTCGTTTTTTTAAGGAATCGGTAGAAATAATCAGGCAAAATAACGGACCAAAAAGATGAAAGGGAGAAAAAGTAAAATAGGAAAAAAAGGGAGAAAAGAGGAAAAAACGAAAAGAAGAGGAGGAAAAAGAACAATCATTATAACAACCACAACCACCATAACCACAACATTCACTATAACCACAACAACCACTATAACAACCACTATAACAACCAAAACTACAACCACCATAACCACAACAACCGCTATAACCACAACCACTGTAACCACAACAACCACTATAACAACCACAACAACCACTATAACCAAAACTACAACCACCATAACCACAACAACCACTATAACAACCACTATAACAACCACAACAACCACTATAACAACCACAACAACCACTATAACAACCAAAACTACAACCACCATAACCACAACAACCACTATAACAACCACAACAACCACTATAACAACCACAACAACCACTATAACCAAAACTACAACCACCATAACCACAACCACTATAACAACCACAACCACTATAACAACCACAACAACCACTATAACAACCAAAACTACAACCACCATAACCACAACAACCGCTATAACAACCACAACCACTATTACCACAACAACCACTATAACAACCACAACAACTCTTCACCAAACTTCAATAGGTTGGTCCTTTAAACTTGTCCACTTCTCAGACACACTCCCCATCACCGTCTCCTGAATTGTCATTCTCCCCCTTACACCCCTGCCCCCGCTCCTCCACCACACTTCCCCACCACACCACCCCCTCCACCACACCACCCCCTCCACCACCCTTCCACTATCGCCTCTCAAGAGGAAGGATAACCCGACTAGAATGAAAAGTTAGAACGATTGTCTTTGAATACTGTGAATGTCCGAGTGAACGTCGCTCACTTGAACTGAGGGGGGGGGGTGATGGTAGGGAGGTTTGTAGTGGGGGAGAGGTTTGTGAAGCAGAGGGGAGTGGGGAGAGGTTTGTGAAACAGGGGGGGGAGTGGGGGAGAGGTTTGGAAGCAGGGGGAGTGGGGGAGAGGCTTGTGAAGCAGGGGGCAGTGGGGGAGAGGTTTGTGAAGCAGGGGGAGTGGGGGAGAGGTTTGTGAAGCAGGGGGGAGTGGGGGAGAGGTTTGTGAAGCAGGGGGGAGTGGGGGAGAGGTTTGTGAAGCAGGGGGAGTGGGGGAGAGGTTTGTGAAGCAGGGGGGGAGTGGGGGAGAGGTTTGTGAAGCAGGGGGAGTGGGGGAGAGGTTTGTGAAGCAGGGGGCAGTGGGGGAGAGGTTTGTGAAGCAGGGGGGAGTGGGGGAGAGGCTTGTGAAGCAGGGGGGAGTGGGGGAGAGGCTTGTGAAGCAGGGGGGAGTGGGGGAGAGGCTTGTGAAGCGAGGGGGTGTAGGTGAAGAGGTTTGTGAAGAACAGTGCCGTAGGTGGTAGGGTAACGGAATGGTGGAATGAACAGAGAAGTGAGGAAAGTGAGTGAAGATGGGGAGGAAGGGAAGATGGGGAGGAGGGGAAGGTGGGGAGAAGAAGCAACCATGCTAATATCAGCTCCTTACTATTCCTAACTCGACATTGTTCTTGGGACAAGCCAGGCCGATGCTGCAGACCGCCTATATTGTGCAGCGTGTCTGTCAAGTGGACACCCTCCTCAGTGGATTTAAGAGAGAGAGAGAGAGAGAGAGAGAGAGAGAGAGAAAGAGAGAGAGACAGACAGACAGAGAGAGAGAGACAGAGAGAGAGAGACAGAGACAGGGAGCAGTTAGTCTGTGAGACTCAAGATACTTCGACGTCTTATTAAAGATGTCAGGAGCATTGTAAGTCGTGTGTTTGTTACTCCCTCACAGTGTCGCTGTAGTCGTCTTCTCTAAAGTGTCTCGTGAAAGTCGTTCAAATTTACAGCGGAGGATGTAAATGAAGTTGAAAAAACATTGGTGGACGACTCCGCCACCCAGCCTCTCCCTCTACACGCACACGTACATACATACATACATATATACATACATACATACAGCCTGTTCATTGTGATGTCTAATTTTTTAAATATATACATAGCATCCTTAACATTTTCTTCGCAAACCATACCACGGGTGGGGTTAGAACCCGCGATCAGAGAGTCACAAAACTCCCGACCGACTCGTTAGCCACTGGACCAGCTGGCTACAGTAAGAATCATCCAACTAGGTATATTTCTGGATGAATATTATTGTAACCAGCTGGCCCAGTGGCTAAAGCGTCGGTTTGGAGTTATGTGACTCTCTGATCGCGGGTTCTAACCCCACCCGTGGTATGGTTTGTTTGCAATCGTGTCATTACGATTTCCTGAGTTATTTTCTTCCCGTCTGGTACATTTTCTCTCTCAATTTCATCTCGTTTTTCCAGGTTTCAGAAATAACATATATAATACACTCATTGCAGCCAATCAACGTTCAAGTTGTATTTTTAGTCGTTTTAAAGCAGGAATCTTTGAGATAGCTTTAATTAAAGCTAATCTGGTGATTTCTTTTATAAGCTCGATTATATTAAATGTAGGTTGTGTTATATGTAGCTAGTCGCTGGTTTAATTAAAGTCAGGATCATATCAGTTGTTTATGTCTCTGTTTAATATTGTTGTATCAAAAGTCAATAAGCTCTCTTTTGATGGCTACGATAATCTTGAGAGAGAGAGAGAGAGAGAGAGAGAGAGAGAGAGAGAGAGAGAGAGAATTGTGTAGATATAATAATAAATAGCTGCATAAATACCTGGGATATATACATACACATATTGGCATACATACAAAAACAATTACAGATAGGTAAAAACACGCATAGGTAAGGAAAGAGAGCAGAGACTGAGATGATATGCTGAGGCAGTGTGCCAGGAAAGAGGTCTGGGAGTCAACATAACAACGAGGACATTGCAAGAAACACGTCAAGAATAAAACAGCAGATGTGTATATAGCTTTATAACAGAGACAAGTAGTTGGTTATGGCGTTACACACACACACGATATATATAAATATATATATATATATATATTTTTTTTTTTTTTATTATCACACCGGCCGATTCCCACCAAGGCAGGGTGGCCCGAAAAAGAAAAACTTTCACCATCATTCACTCCATCACTGTCTTGCCAGAAGGGTGCTTTACACTACAGTTTTTAAACTGCAACATTAACACCCCCTCCATCAGTATATATATATATATATATATATATATATATATATATATATGCAATAAGATCACAGTAAACAGGTGATTTCAGAATATGCCAAAACAACCACTCTGAAAGAATGAGAAATTCCAAGCAGCTTTCGTACTACTCACATTATCAGAACTATGATAGTTCCTTGATAATGTGAGTAATCACGAAAGCTTGAAATTTCTCTATTCTTTCAGAGTATTGCATATATATATATATATATATATATATATATATATATATATATATATATATATATATTATATATATATATATATATATATATATATATATATATATATAAAGAATTCACAAGAGCAGGCGAAATATACACAAACACTGATCTCTGGCTGAAGGAGACTCGAACCTCACGAACCTTGGAACAAGGTACGCAGTGCTTACAAATCTACCCACACTGGACCAATACGTTGGAGTCCAGCTTGCTGAATCCTTCTCCCTGAAAGCTGGCTGCCTTGGATCAAAGTCTAGGCGCGCAAGCTCGACCTCAAGGTATTGGTCCAGTGTGGGTAGATTGGTAAGCACTGCGTACCTTGTTCCAAGGTTCGTAGGTTCGAGTCTCCTTCAGCCAGAGATCAGTGTTTGTGTATATTTCTTGCCTGCTCTTGCGAATTCTTTACTATATATATATATATATATATATATATATATATATATATATATATATATATATATATATATATATATATATATATATATATATATATATATATATATATATATATATATATATATATATATATATATATATATATATATATATATATATATATATATATATATATATATATATATATATATATATATATATATATATATATATATATATATATATATATATATATATATATATATATATATATATATATATATATATATATATATATATATATATATATATATATATATATATATATATATATATATATATATATATATATATATATATATATATATATATATATATATATATATATATATATATATATATATATATATATATATATATATATATATATATATATATATATATATATATATATATATATATATATATATATATGTGTAAAAGAAACTCTGAAAGAATAGAAATTAAGCTTGCTTTGTGACACTCACATACAAGTTCCTTGATAATGTGAGAGTCACAAATGCTTGAATTCTTTCTCTATTCTTTCAGAGTGGTTGTTTTGCATATTCTGAACTCACCTGTTTACTGTGATCTTATTGCATATATATATATATATATATATAATATATATATATATATATATATATATATATATATATATATATATATATATATATATATATATATATATATATATATATATATATATATATATATATATATATATATATATATATATATATATATATGTCGTGCCGAATAGGCAGAACTTGCGATCTTGGCTTAAATAGAAAAGCTCATCTTGCCATATAGGACAATTGAAAATTTGTGTATGCAATAATTTCGCCAAAATCATTCTGAACCTAACGAAAAAAATATGTCACTGTGTTTGTTTAGTATTAAATTATTGTAAACAAATCTAAAATATATTTAGTTGGGTTAGGCTAAAATAAATTGTTCTTGTTATAATAAGGTTAGGTAAGTTTTCTAAGATTCTTTTGGTGCAAAATTAAAATTTTTTACATTAACGTTAATGGAAAAAATATATCTTTAAACGTATAAGAGAAAATTTTAGAAAGGACTTAATTTTAAATGAGTTCTTGCTAATTGACCAGTTTTACATATTCGGCACGACATTTTATATATATATATATATATATATATATATATATATATATATATATATATATATATATATATATACACACACATATATATATATATATATAAATATATATGTGTATATATATATATATATATATATATATATATATATATATATATATATATATATATATATATATATATATATATATATATATATATATATATATGCAATAAGATCACAGTAAACAGTTGATTTCAAAATATGCAAAACAACCACTCTGAAAGAATAGAGAAATTCCAAGCGCTTTCGTGACTACTCACATTATCAAGGAACTATGAAAGTGTAGCATCCAAGGAAGCTATATAAGGGGTCGGCCAGCACCTCACTATCAGATCCCACAACGGTTAAACACGTGACGCGCGGCGAGCCAACTTGGACAGGTCCTTTGCAAAACTCACCCCCAAGCTATTTATTTGTCCAGTGTATTATTAAATTCTACCCAAATTCTATTAATTATAAATGGATCTAATTTATATAAACCAAAGGAAATATTCATATTATTGTCAAAACTGCTTTTTATGAAACAAGATTCAATTATATTCCTGTCGACCATGGACTTGCTTGATACTACTTTCTCAACTTTTTGAAAATCAATTGGATGGTTAAAATATCTTACATGAATAAATAGAGCATTGGAATCTTGTCCAGTTCTAATGCTATATTTATGTTGTTTTAATCTTAGTAACCTATACATGGAATTTTTTGAAACAAGGTTGCTTAACACAATCCTCCCTAATAGAGCTAAATGGTTCAGATATGTTGATGATATTTTGTGTCTTATGCCCAAAAATGTAGATATACACCATTTTCTTGGAAAATTAAATAGCTTAGCCCATTCTATAAACTTTACTGTCGAGTTTGAAGAAAATAACTCATTGCCTTTTCTAGATGTTTTAATTATTAAGGGTAATAATGAATTCAAATTTAAAATTTACAGAAAACCTACAAATAACTGTTCCTATGTCCACTATTATTCCTCGCATCAAGATAGAGTCAAACTGTCTGTTTTCTCATCAATGTTTTTGAGAGCTTTACGAATTTGTAGTCCTGAGTTCATAAATGAGGAAATATCCAAAATTTATGAAATAGGTAATGATTTAAAATACCCAAGAAATGTAATTGATAAATCTTTTAAAGTTGCTAGGAACACTTTTTATAATCCAAAAAAGGGCAACCAGCCTTATTCAACTAAAAATATGTTGGTTCTCCCTTACCATGAAAACTTGGTTGATATGCCTTCTCTTCTTAAGACTTTTAATATTAAAGTTGTATTCAAAAATCTTGATACAGTAAAAAAACTTTTGATTAAGAATTCCCCCCAAAATGCTGATGGATGTGTCTATAAGATTCCTTGTAAAATTTGCGATAAAGTTTATTACGGTCAAACTGGTAAAAATCTCGAACTAAGATTAAAACAACATAAATATAGCATTAGAACTGGACAAGATTCCAATGCTCTATTTATTCATGTAAGAGATTTTAACCATCCAATTGATTTTCAAAAAGTTGAGAAAGTAGTATCAAGCAAGTCCATGGTCGACAGGAATATAATTGAATCTTGTTTCATAAAAAGCAGTTTTGACAATAATATGAATATTTCCTTTGGTTTATATAAATTAGATCCATTTATAATTAATAGAATTTGGGTAGAATTTAATAATACACTGGACAAATAAATAGCTTGGGGGTGAGTTTTGCAAAGGACCTGTCCAAGTTGGCTCGCCGCGCGTCACGTGTTTAACCGTTGTGGGATCTGATAGTGAGGTGCTGGCCGACCCCTTATATAGCTTCCTTGGATGCTTCACTTTCATAGTTCCTTGATAATGTGAGTAGTCACGAAAGCGCTTGGAATTTCTCTATTCTTTCAGAGTGGTTGTTTTGCATATATATATATATATATATATATATATATATATATATATATATATATATATATATATATATATATATATATATATATATATATATATATATATATATATATATATATATATATATATATATATAATCTGAAAGGCAAAAATCTCTAACGTCAAATTCCACCAGCAAGTATGCTTTGCCCCTTCTCCTCCCCTCTTTCATCTCCCCTCCCTCCATCCGCTCCCTCTTCCCCCTCCCTCTTCCCCCTCCCTCTCCCCAACACTCAAAGCTTCGATACTTAAAAGACAGGCAGTTGGCCTTTTGTGTGTTCCCACAATTGAAAATTTGTGAATTCCTCGCATCAGCTGCCTAGGAGGGGAGACGGGAGGGGGGTGGAAGTGGGGGGAATCTGAAGGAGAGGGTAGAGGAGAGGGGGAAGAGGAAGGCCTTGAGGAGGAGGGGGTAAAATTATCATATATTATTTTCCGATAACCAACGCATAAATCAGTCATGGATTTATTGGTTCAGCTCGTCATGTGTTGAGATGTTTGAGCATGTGTGAGTGTGTGGGGGGGGGGTGGAGGGAAGGTGGGAGGGGGAGGTTGGAGTTAGGGGAAGCTGAGGGTTGGGACACGAGAGGTGGAAAGGAATGTGAATGACATTCCTAGTGGAGACAGCAGTGGCTTTGACTCCATTATTTGATGTGTTCTTGTGTGGTGTCTGATTGACGAGGTGGGAGGGAGAGTGGGAGGGATATTGGGAGGGAGAGTGGGAGGGAGAGTGGGAGGGAGAGGGTTAGAAGAAGGGAAGAGGGAAGTGAATAAAAACATAATGATTCGTGTACGTCAAGTTGGAGAGGCAGACTTGTTAGCGTGATGGAATGAATTATGGAGTCTTGTTGGTACACGCTGGAGGACAGGAGGGATAGGGGGAGGACATGATAACAACATATATGATACTGTGAAGAATTGACAAGATGGATAGGGACAGGATGTTTCAGAGATGTGACACAGCAACAAGGGGTCACAACAGGAAGTTAAAAACTCAGAAGAGTCACAGGGATGTTAGGAAGTACTTTTTCAGTCATAGAGTTGTCAGGAAGTGGAACAGTCTGAAGAGTGATGTGGTGGAGGCAAGATCCACATACAGCTTTAAGAATAGGTATGGTGAAGCTCACAGAGCAGTGAGAGTGAACCTAGTAACGACCAATGAGGAGGCCTAGCCAGGAGATGTGACTCAACCTCTGCAACCACAGATAGGTAAGTACAGATAGGTAGGTGCACATACACACACACTCACAGGGGCAGAGATATGACTCAACAACAAGGGGACACAACTGGAAGTTGAAAACTCAGATGAATCATAGGGATATTAGGAAGTATTTTCAGCCTTAGGGTTGTCAGCAAGTGGAACAATCTGGAGAGTCAAGTAGTAGAGGCAGAATCCATACATAGCTTTAAGAAGAGGTACGATAAGGCTCTTGGAGCAGGGAGAGTGTGTGGACCTCTTAACAACCAGCGAAGAGGCGGGGCCAGGAACTACGAATTGACCCCTGCAACCACAAATATGCGAGTACAAATAGGTGAACACACACACACACACACACACACACACACACACACACACACACACACACACTCCATTTAAAACAATGGTATTCATGTACAGGAAAGAGTTTATTTCTCCCTGTAGGTACCTAGGGTATTCTAGTCCTGGTTCAGCTGTCTGCTGCAACCACACCAATGGCACGCTGATAGTAACAGGATTACACGCTATGAAACAAAGGTCAGTCTACTGTCTGACGATACCACAGTGATTCACATGATGATACCACAGTGATTCACATGATGATACCACAGTGATTCACATGATGATACCACAGTGATTCACATGATGATACCACAGTGATTCACATGATACAATGATCAGAGAGATGGTATTGCTACTGTTACTACTATTATTTCTACAACTAATACTACTACTACTACTACTACAACTAATACTATTACTACTACTACTACTACTACTACTAATATTGCTACCACTACTACTGCTAATTATTATTATTATTATTATTATTATTATTATTATTATCATCAAAATCATCATCAGTATCATTTGAAATTACCAATAATGTAATATTTACGAAATTGTATCTCAAATCAGTTCTTTAATTCTGCAACAAGAGAGCGTAGTTGTTGCAGAGTTCCACTACGACTTCAACAAAATCCTGCTGAAGTCGCAGCTGTCCTCTGCGCCTCTGCGAATGAAGACAGTAATTGCCCTGATTGAAGGTGAATGAAGTCAGCCATTACCCTGAATGAAGGTGAATGAAGGTGAGCAGCGCCTGGACAAGGTTATTGGGATTCTCTGTGTTCACGAAGCCGTCAAGCAATGCCTAATATTCGCCCCGCCTTGTCAAGTAGGTATTAAAATCCGCGATATGTGCCGGGCTGGCGTCAGTGTGTGTGTCGTAATCTGTCTGGTAGAGGTCGCTGATGTTAGCGTCCGTGTGTGTGTCGTAATCTGTCTGGTAGAGGTCGCTGATGTTAGCGTCCGTGTGTGTCGTAATCTGTCTGGTAGAGGTCGCTGATGTTAGCGGCCGTGTGTGTCGTAATCTGTCTGGTAGAGGTCGCTGATGTTAGCGGCCGTGTGTGTCGTAATATGTCTGGTAGAGGTCGCTGATGTTAGCGTCCGTGTGTGTGTCGCAATCTGTCTGGTAGAGGTCGCTGATGTTAGCGGCCTGTGTGTGTGTCGTAATATGTCTGGTAGAGGTCGCTGATGTTAGCGTCCTTGTGTGTCGTAATCTGTGTGGTAGAGGTCACTGATGTTAGCGTCCTTGTGTGTCGTAATCTGTCTGGTAGAGGTCGCTGATGTTAGCGTCCGTGTGTGTCGTAATCTGTCTGGTAGAGGTCGCTGATGTTAGCGTCCGTGTGTGTCGTAATCTGTCTGGTAAATCTGCTGGAAAGGGAGACAGAGTTGGCATCTTTGGAGTTTGAGGACTCGCCTGCATGGAATCGAGCCTCACTTCTATTGTTTCCAGTCTTATAATCACCTGTATTCCACTGAAGAAGCCTGCTGTGCAGGCGGAACGTTTCGGCAATATACATGCAACAGCACTGTAGAAGCATTTTATCCATCATCCTTTCATCACTCTCATAGATGATAGATGTTAAACCACTTATACTGATTTTAAAATTAATCACGGATTTTCATGACCCTTTCCTTATTTGTGCATTTCCAATGATTATAATGAAATGATGAAGGAAGAAATGAAATATACAATACTCTTGTGAAATGAAAGTTGAGATTTAACACTAAGTATTTTCTTAAATCAGGATGTACTTTTTCCCTCCAAACAATAAGATTATAACGTATTTTATCAGATGTATTTCGTGATCTTGTCATTCTATTCTGTTGTACTTCCTACTGATATTTTTTTTTACAGATGGAAGAGTGCTTTGAGGCGTCATAATTAAGCACGTGCCTGGGATAGGTTCAAAAATATTATGGAATATGAATGAAAATATGGGATTCTGGACTATTGAGCTTCTATAGTCACTACCATTAACACTTACCACCATTACCACCGCCGCTACAGCCGCAATCATTCACCAGCAGCAGCAGCAGCAGCCATCAGGGAGAGGGAGGCTGCAGGCATCTTCAGCCCATCGTCATCTCGCTTCATTTCCTCTCCCTCGGGTGCTTTTAATACGAGTCTTCACTTGCAGCTGATATCAATACCTGTGTGGTTCCCCCGAGGCAGCAGCCCCTTTGTAAGACTCTTACCCCAGACCTTCTCCTACTGCTCCTTCTGCTGCTGCTGTTGCAGCTGGTGGGTGTTGGTGGTGATGGTGTTGGTGGGGTTTCGTTTGATGCTGCTGCTGTTGCTATTCCTGTTCTTATTGCTGCTTTTGATGTTGTTGCTGGAGTCCTGACGATCTTAATGCTGCTGTAATCACCTAATGTGTAGTGTTGTGCAAGTGTTGCATAACGTCCCCACTAGTCATTGGTGGTTAAGTTTACGTCTGAGACTCAATTCAAATTCTACCTGTGACCAGTCTGTCGGTGTCTGCCTTGTTTATTCCTCCGAGTATCGTGCTTTTTGTGATCATGTCTCCTCGTCTTTCCTGTTCTTCTGGTGTTATAAACACTAGTTGGTGCAGTTCATCTTCAAACTTTTCATTTACTAAAGCAGTGACCAGCTTTTTCGCTATTTCATGAACTTTTCTACCTTATATTTCATGGTTGTAGCTTCGTATTCTAGAATTATTCTGATGAGTGTGATGTTTAGGGTCCTGAAGACTTCTCTCTTTGTCTAGGTCACTGAATGTCATTCTTAAGTTTACTTTTTCGTATTATGTTAGTTAATGTTTCGTCTCATTGCAGGTGACAGGTTCGTTATGAAGTTGATGTCCATGTCTCGTTTCTTCATTCCACTAGCTGTTCTACACCCTTGTGGTACACTGTCTGGTCTCTTCTGTCTTCTCTTCACCCACTTGGTACACTGTCCTGTCTCCTCCAGTTATTATTTATTTTACATATATTTGGATCGAATTCCTACTATAAGAATGATGTTAGACTAAGCTTACTTTGACGCCATTGACGAAAGAATCTAGGTTTTGTAATATCGTTGAGCTATATTAGCACTAGGAACGTTGAAGGACCCAGGCGTGACCCTTGCGGGACACAGCTGGTGACGATCGTCCATTCTTGTGCGTTCTACCTCATCATGTCTCTCTGCTTTCTTTTATTCGTGAAATTCCTTTATTCATACCTATAAATTTCTCGTTGTGGCGACTTATGATGTTCGTGAAGGCCATTATTGTAGAGAATGAGAGAGAGAGAGAGAGAGAGAGAGAGAGAGAGAGAGAGAGAGAGAGAGAGAGAGAGACAGGCAGAAAAACTTAAAAATAATGGATAAGGACAGTCACTTTCTACTTGGCTCTCCATCCACCTTATAATAATAATAATAATAATAATAATAATAATAATAATAATAATAATAATAATAATAATAATAATAATAAAAATAAAGTCTCAAGGTAGGAAAAACACAGTAATATTCATTCAGAGGTCTACATAAATTCCCTGCTTGATATATATAAGAGCAGGAAGCCAGAATTGTACTCAATATCATTAATAATTCCTTGTCAGCTGTAACCTAAGGTCGAGTCAGCTGTCTGAGCGATTAATTATGTGATCACCTTCCCTCACAGACACGCTTAATATACATGTATGTATGATTGTGGGTATGTATGTGTGTATGTATGCATGTATGGTTTACGAACACACGTTAGAAAAACACATACACATACACACACACACATACACACACACACACACACACACGAGGCTAAATAACTTATTGATAGCGTTATTCTCGGTTTCATTCATGGAAAATTTAATCCCCAACCGGACCACAAATTCGGTACACAAAGGAAAGAGATATCCCGGGGAGCCAGGGAAGCTGGCGGCCAGGAGGCAACTTTACGGACACGTCTCTCTCTCTTTGATTCTGCGAACAACAATACATGACATTTTATTCTCAGAGTAGCTTTAGGAGAACTTCTCTCCTTCTCTCATCCCCTCTCTGCATCTTTCTCATCCCCTCTCTGCGTCTCTCTTATTCTCTCTCCGCGTCTCGATATCTTCCTCTCCTGTTTTTCTCTTTTTGCTGGGCGGAGAAATCAAGTATTATTATTATTATTATTATTATTATTATTATTATTATTATTATTATTATTATTATTATTATTATTATTATTACCATTTATCCCCGAAGGACCTTTAAGTGGTTATCTGAATTTTATTTATCGTCTCTTTCATATCGCTGATAACAGAAAGGTCTAATTCGATAAGCATTTAACTTTTTTCGCTGGTGTACATTAACTTGGGCAAAAGTCGAGCATCTATTGCCATGTTCAGGTGCCAGCCTCCCCACACAGTAGGAACAAAAACTGTAATGACAGTGACTCACGAAATCGCAATAACACGACTGGAAACAAACCAGGGAACGGGTGGGGTTTGAACCCGTGGCGGGTGAGTGGTAAAATTCCAGGCCAGTGCGTAAGCCACTGGGCCAGTTGGCTATAATAAGATTCATTCATCTAGGTATATTTACACACAATAGGGAAGTTAGCATGGGTCTAGTGGCTTACGCACTGGCCTGGAGTTCTACGACTCACTCAGCATGGCTTCAAACCCCACCCGTTCCGTAGTTTGTTTACCGACAATAATTAAAAGAGCACATGTGCAACTAATGCCTTATTTTAATGAGGTAGTAGGTAACTGCTGTGTAGCTACCGAGGTAGAGGAGCTACTGAGGTAGGAGTAGCATCCATCAGCACAGATCAGGAGAGCAGATATACCTCCAGCAAAGAATAATGTAGAGTTTTTAACGAGACTCTATTATCCGGGAGAGATTAGGCCCGCTGTTAGAGTGATCTCTTGTGAGAGTAACTTTGATAGGCCCGTCTTCATTTAGGGGAAGAGAGGAAGATCTTTAATGTAAGGGGGGAAGGGCGTGGGGGCGTTTAATGTAGAGGGAGTATGTGGGGGTGTTTAATACAGGAAGAGAGAGAACGTGATGGTCTAAAATGCAGATAGGTGGAAGTGGAGGAGGACTTTTAATGTATCTTTGTCAATGTGTGTTAGTTAGTTACTAGTTGTTAAAGGAACTTGTTGATAGATACTTGGACTGTTGCGTTAGTTACCAGTTGTTAAAGGAATTTGTCGATAGTGCTTGTGTGTGTGTGTGTGTGTGTGTGTGTGCGTGTGTGTGTGTGTGCTCACCTATTTATGATTGCAGGGGTCGAGTCATAGCTCCTGGCCCCGCCTCTTCACTGATCGCTACTAGGTCACTCTCTCCCTGCTCCATGAGCTTTATCAAACTTCGTCTTAAAACAATGTATGGTTCCTGCCTATGTCACTTTCCAGAGTATTCAACTTCCTGACAACTCTGTGACTGAAGAAATACTTCCTAACATCCCTTTGACTCATCTGAGTCCTCAATTTCCAATTGTGACCCCTTGCTTCTGTGTCTCATCTTTGGAACATCCTATGTCTGTCCACCTTATCTGTTCCTCGCAGTAATTTGTATGTCGTTATCATGTTTCCCCTAACCCTCCTGTCCTCCAGTGCCGTCAGGCTGATTTCCCTTAGCCTTTCTTCGTAGGACATTCCCCTTAGCTGTGGGGCTAGTCTTGTTGCAAACCTTGGCACTTTCTCTGATTTCTTGACATGCTTGACCAGGTGTAGGTTCTAAACTGGTGCCGCATATTCCAGTATGGGCCTGACGTACATGGTGTACTGATTCTTGAACGATTCCTTACTGAGGTATCGGAACGCTATTCTTAGGCTTGCCAAGCACCCATATGCTGCAGCAGTGATCTGGTTGATGTGTGTATCTCATAGTATACCTCTTATTCACCTACTCTCCTTACCTCTCCCCTACTCACATCCTCCCTACTCCCCCTTCCTCCTCCCCCTCCCCATCACTAATTGCTACACCGCGTGTTTGATATACACTGGCGGTCATTCATCTATTCACGCAGTAATTAATCACCAATTAGAATCCTGGTCGACACTCTTAAGTGGTGGTTGTGAGTAATTATCCATTTCAGTTTTCAAAAGGGAGGTAGGGGGGGTAAAGGGGGGTAAAGGGGTTAAAGGGCGAGCTCTTGCTCTTGATCCAGGCCCTTAACTTTTTAAGATATACATCAGACCTCACTTTTCACTTCAGGCTGCTACTTTACCACTTATCATGTTGAAAAGTGTTCCCTGATGTCTCTTATGCGCACTTGGTTGCGCAATTTACAACCATGTTTGATTTTATCTTCTTATTTTCCTGATTTACGAAAATGAGTTGCCAGAAATTCTATTCCACAGACGCGAATTTCAGCGTAACAGAGAGACGCTAAATTGTTAAGATGTGTCCAGAGGTACTATTGTTAAACCTTCTCAGGCCTAGTTTCTAGGTCTTTTGTGTAGCCATATGCTTTGTGCTACCATCCATAGGATGGATGTAGGATGCACTGTAAACTAGCCACCACCATCCACAGGATGGATGTGGGATGCACTGTAAACTAGCCACCACCATCCACAGGATGCATGTGGGATGCACTGTAAACTAGCCACCACCATCCACAGAATGGATGTGGGATGCACTGTAAACTAGCCACCACCATC
This sequence comes from Cherax quadricarinatus, assembly GCF_038502225.1. Classification (NCBI taxonomy): domain Eukaryota; kingdom Metazoa; phylum Arthropoda; class Malacostraca; order Decapoda; family Parastacidae; genus Cherax; species Cherax quadricarinatus. The sequence continues at coordinate 28,582,429 of NC_091339.1, forward strand.
CACAGGATGGATGTGGGATGCACTGTAAACTAGCCACCACCATCCACAGGATGGATGTGGGATGCACTGTAAACTAGCCACCACCATCCACAGGATGGATGTAGGATGCAGTATAACCTAACCACATCGGCGGCAGAATCTAATCAAGGAAAAATGTATTTTATGATGCGCAAGACCCGTAAGGGTCGTTTATCATTTATTTTTCTTGGTATAGAAACTATCCTTATTTTCCCCGTCTGTGCCAAGTAGTATTTCGTATGTCGTGATCATATCCGCCCTAGTTCTTTACTCTCTCTGTGATGGAAGATTTAGCTGTTTCATCCTTATGTTTACCTCAAGTATGTCAGTTGAGGCAGATATCTATAGATACATTCTTCTAGTTACTGTCCCTGGCACACCCACCTAGATAATACGTTACATCCTAAACTCCCACTTTAGAGAGAAATCTTGTGATCTTGTTGACTTGAGAATGGTCTAAGGTGGACCGAAACATCGTCAGAAGACTCCTAAGTGAGGTTTTTCGGTGAATTATTCCAGCCATGGTATTGTCAGTTCTAGGTTCTTCACCTAAACAATATACAATTGTTCTTAATCTAGACAGAAATAGTTCTTCTCAGAGGTTATCCTCGGTGAGGACTTTAAAGTTCTCTGTTATCTATCTTCCTCATATACTGTTTTTCAAGTTTCACTTTCTTTTGTTGCTGGGTTGTACACAGGCGCTGCATACTCACCAGTAGGTCGCTCAGGTGAAGACTCCCGGTCTTATGCTGTGGCTCATATTCTGTTTACGGTCGATTTAGAAGAAAGATTTAGGATGATACTTATTCTTAAGTCATCCTCGTGTGTGTGTGTGTGTGTGTGTGTGTGTGTGTGTGTGTGTGTGTGTGTGTGTGTGTGTGTGTGTGTGCGTGTTTTGAGAAGTTGGTTTTAACTTAAATTCGTACACGTGTATTTATTTATATTAACACAATAACCTTGTAAATACACATGACAACACACACACACACACACACACACACACACGTACGTACACACAGAACAATGCATAACCCTGAAAGCACACAATATATCACCCACAGAATTCAATTTTCACGCACTTTATCCGTGTCCAGAGAGGATATTCCGTGCGTGAAAATCCGAAAATCTCAAATCTGGGCAGTGAGCATCCAAAAGTGGCTTTGTCAGATTCAGCTTCGGAAAAATAAATGCACTAGAAATAAAGTCAATTGAATCATACATTTAGAGGAATTAATCTCACCTGGTATTTATGGTAACACGGATACTTAACACTTCAATGTTTGTTTTTTTCAGATGTGTCAACCAGAGGTTTTAAATGGTCTATCTAAACACTAGAAAAACTGCCAAATTTAAACAAATAAAATTGGTCCAGAAACTTAGAAAATTCCACCAATTATAGACCAATTTATGGAGGAATCTGTTTACAGTAGTCATTATATTATTTTCAGCATTTTATAGATAGACAAATGTACATCTTGTAGTGTATATAAATTGGCAAGTGTGTATCTTACAGTGAATATACACTGACAGGTATGTATACTAACCGCTACTACTACTGATTAACTTTATTACAAGTGGTCAGACTTCCTGACACTCGTTAACACTCAACACTCACTATGATAAGTGTTTAAGTACAATCCTCTTGCAAGATACGCAGCCCCAGTGACATCCAGATGGCTCCTTAAGATTAAAGACTATCGACTACACACAGGGTCATTAATTCTGTCTATCATCTCTTCACTACCAGTCAAGAACATTTTAATCTCTAAAATAGGGTGTAAAGTTAACCCTCAGTGTATATACACTGAGAGACATGTATGTGTATGCATTCCGTGCCACGTCCTGAAGTGTAAGGATCCCTTATACGGCTGTATAGAGGATAGAATTCTGTCCTGTTCATGAGTTGTGCCCGGATCATCTTAGAGAAGAGTGACACACGTAAGTAATGACTCTTAATGCCACTAAACTATCCGGTAATGTCAGAGATCCACGGAGGTCAACAGAGGTCAATAGAGGCTGGCGTTCTCAACGACAGACCTTTGACCTTTGGCCTATAAAACCCGCAGCATCAGGTCATAACTCCATCACCCGTCCAGGAGATGATGTTTATGGTCTGTACCCTACCAACATCACTTTGATGTCTCGTAATCTTTGAACTCTGCTGCCCCTGATGTGTTACCAGGGAGAAGATTTTGTAGCGGGAGAGGGGGAGGAGGTGGAGACATCGTGGTAGCATCAACATTACGCTTCCAAGGAACCTCTAGGCAGAGAATAAATCATTCAAGATACCAAGATTTTATTTTTCCGTGATGGATGTGCGAAAATATATATGAAAGTCGACATTGTTGAGTCAGAGGGAGATGAAAGATGCTGTCTCTGTTGGTGCTGTTGCTCATGCTGCTGGGGCTACAGCCACTGCTGCTGTTGTTGCTGCTGTTAATGCATCTGCAGTTATTGTTGTTGTCCATGCTGCAGCTGCTGTTGTTGCTGCTGTTAAGGCCTCCTCTGCTATTGCCATTGATGCTGCTGTTGCTGTTGTTACTGATATTGCTCTTAGTGCTGCTATTACTGTTCTTACCGATGCTGTTGCTGCTGCTACCAATGATGTTATCACTGCTGCTATTTCTGCTGTCACTGATGTTTCTGCTGTCACTGATGTTTCTGCTGTCACTGATGTTTCTGCTGTCACTGCTGTTTCTGCTGTCACTGCTGTTTCTGCTGTCACTGCTGTTTATGCAAATATCGCAAACCAAGCGTTACAGGTTGTTTAGTATATATATATATATATATATATATATATATATATATATATATATATATATATATATATATATATATATATATATATATATATATATATATATATATATATATATATATATAGTATATATAAAATTTATTTGCTTACTCCATAAGGTAATATTTCACGATAATATTTTTTCACCTATAACAATACTAGACAAAAAATGATATTCTCCTTGCATTTCCATCCGAGTTTTGTTGTTGAAGTTCGCGTAGTGAGAACTATAGAAGTAATTCCAAGTTTTTCATGAATATTGGCCAAAACTTGTCTCATGAAGAGGAAATTTATTCTCGAGGAGATGTCCGTCGTTTTCATTTCAGTTGTCATGAAAGCGTTTGGTATCGCCATTCCCGGTGTCGTCAGAGTGGCGGGGTTGTCACCTGCTAGGCACCAGCTGCGCACTTTTATCACCTGTGTTGCTACACCTGTAATCTGGTTTGTATCAGATGATCTGCACGGAGGAGGCTGCTTCTGAGACTGGTTCATTTCGTCTGATCGTCTTGATGGTGTGAGAGAGTGATGGTGTGAGAGAGTGATGGTGTGAGGCAGTGTTGGTGTGAGGGAGTGTTGGTGTGAGGGAGTGTTGGTGTGAGGCAGTGTTGGTGTGAGGGAGTGTTGGTGTGAGGCAGTGTTGGTGTGAGGGAGTGTTGGTGTGAGGGAGTGTTGGTGTGAGGGAGTGTTGGTGTGAGGGAGTGTTGGTGTGAGGGAGTGTTGGTGTGAGGGAGTGTTGGTGTGAGGCAGTGTTGGTGTGAGGGAGTGTTGGTGTGAGGCAGTGTTGGTGTGAGGCAGTGATGGTGTGAGGCAGTGTTGGTGTGAGGCAGTGATGGTGTGAGGCAGTGATGGTGTGAGGGACTGTTGATGGGAGGGAGTGATGGAGGTGGTATTGGTGGGAGGGAGCAGTCTGAACCACGTCAGTGGTTCAGACTGTGGTTCACACACACACACACATATATGTTTCTGATTACATATTCATGACTCTTCATCTTACACATGTCCTCCCATACCTATGTCCACACTCTCTACGTTCCCGAGTATTTTGTACGTCCTGATCGCGTCTTCTCGCGTACAAAGCTCTTTCAGAAATAGACCTATTTTCATTCAGTCTATGTTCTTACCTCTTGATTCCCATTTCAGGCTCCATTCAGAACTTTTTCCATGGTCTTGGTTACGTTTTGCTATGCTGGGCTCAGCACAGGCGCAGTAGATTCGAGGACAGGTCTTCCACAGGTCAATGTTGAACTGAAGGAGTCCTTTAGAAATCTTATAAATACCTTTCTCATATGTGCTGTTCTGTTGTGTGCACCTGTTTGCTGATATCGTGTTTATGTATGTATGTACTGGGAGGCAGGTAAGGGCGTCATGTGCACTCCCAGGTCTTTTTCATCTCAATACCCCGCCAGTTGTTTTTCAGTGGGAGGGCACACTACGTCCGGTCTCTTATCCCCACTGTCAGTTTTCATTACTTAACATTCAATCCCGGCAGATGAACTGTAATGAAAACTGGCGCACGGGAAAGGAAGCCGGATGTTGTGTACCATCTGGGTGATGAATACTCACAGGATCATCATGGAGGAGGAGGCTGGGTGTTGTGTACCATCTGGGTGATGAATATCACAAACAATCATTTTCAGTTAACTAAATTTCTGTTCATATATATATATATATATATATATATATATATATATATATATATATATATATATATATATATATATATATATATATATATATATATATATATATATATATATATATATATATATATATTACAACATTTAATCTTGCACCAACAGTCTTGGAATCTAATACTTCGGTAACATTTACGTTACATACAATACCTAAATTTGCCAAACTGATCAAAATATTTACATAATCTGTATTAAATTTTTTCCAAGGAGACTTGAGCTAATGGTCAGTTGACCTGGAAGTTTCTTTTGCGGCATTTAAATCATGCACAAATCGGACTGTACATATCGACTCCAGGCAGAGTGACAGATCACCTCCATTCTCCTCTTCTTTCACCGTTCATCTCTGTATTGGACTGAATTTCATGTGAATTAAAGAACCTTCGTTAAACCGCAATATTTTTACAGTATCTGAGATTTTTCTAGCATTTTTTTTTTTGGAAATTTATATTTCAGGCGGTCAAGAACACGTTTATTGTGTTTCTCTAGACATTAGAATCCTAGTAACATCATCAGTCCTCGTCAGTCTATCAAACGTGAGTGACTTTCACAAACTGTAGCAATGAGTCGTCCGACCCCACAGTTAGCTAAATATGTTTGATTTGCCCTCGAGAGTGCAGCTCCAGCATGGAACCCTATACATGTAAACATAGAAAAAAAACTAGAGAGCATGCAGAGATCTTTTTTCCTCTCGACAGCCTATACCAGAAACTTGGAAGAAAATATTATGAAGAAAATCTGAATGAACTTGGCTACGTAGGTAGGTAGACGACAGAACAGGACACCGGTAGCAAATAATCCTTTTTTCAATTCAACGTTTCGCTCAAGGCTGGGCTTTACTTGATAAAGCCCAGCCTTGGGTGAAACGCTGGCTTAAAAAAAAAGTCTGTTTCTAGCGTAAACAAAGCGAAGACATTGTTTTCATTTTCGCTCAACGAGAACGAGGAATTACAGATGAAAGACGAACACACATGTTATAATATTTGTTGGTCTTAGTTCCAGAGGAGTGTCAGGTGTACACTATTGTATTTTCAAGAAATGATAGGCCCGTGTTAGTCATTCATCACTAGGCGAGCTACAAACTTGATCACCATCCGTTGATCGCGGCCCAGATTCCCATACGTCACGTTGATGGTGATGGCGTGCAGATCTCCTACCCTCTGAACTATGCAATGCTGCGTAAAGGAGCATCAGACAAGCTACGCGAGGAGTATTAGTTCCAAGTTCATTGTAGGTTAAAACTAGCTGCAGGCGCTAGCACGCTGACTCCGTCAGCACAATGAGAAACATAATTGTAAATGCTAAACGGATATACATATGTCTCGGATGTTTAACATGAAATTAATGGTATACAGAACAAAATGAGGAACTAGACTCATATGCAACATTTGAGTGTTTTAACTGAAGACGTTTCGCTAATCATAAACATATAACCCACACATGGGAGAGAGGAGGATCTTATGACGACTTTTCGGTCCGACTTCGACTATCTGCGAAGATACCCAGGTGTTGAAATGGGTCTAATTCCTCGGATGTTTATACTCATTAGCGCCGTCTTAGTAAACTTGTACATGGAGGACCTAGAGGCTAAAAGCCTCGCCAACATCATCCCCACCAACGTCACATGATTATATCACGTGGACGACGTCTTCATAATAACTCTCACACGTTTTGACGTACAGAATATACAGAGAAGACTCAACTTAGACGAGTCCAACGACAGGTTGCCATTCCTCAACGTCCACTCACAAAGCAGGTAACACCCTAAAATTCCAAGTTTACAAGAAGCCTATTAACAAAAAGGACTTCACACACTTTTCTTCCAGTCAGGATACTAAGACCAAATGAGGCTTTATCATCGGATTTTTCCCAAGAGTACACTGGTTTTGCAACCCTGAGTTTCTTGACGAAGAATGTTCATACATGCACCGAACCTTCACTGAGCTACATTTTCCTTTCTTTTTCATCAAGGACTGTAAGAAAAGAGCTCCTCAAATCATCGATTCTCCACGCACTAACACTACTTATAATCCTTCTCAACAATCAAACACTAGAGTTGCCATTGCGACCAGCATCTCCATCAGATACTTGACCAGGACCATAGTGAAGGCTCTTGAGCCAGTCAATACAGGGGTTTACATAATCCCTTGAGGAGGCTGTGACAAGCTATACATCGGTGAAACTTCACGATGTCTTGAAACACATCTCAGTGAACCGATCAACGCATACAGAAACAACAATTTGAACAATACACATGCTCGACATGGGAATTCCACCAACCATCTGATGAGAGTCGGTGACGCCAAGTGATTCAAGAACCAAATTTCCACAGACGAGAATGCCTTTAATCAACTTTAATCGCCATTTCAGACACTATTAAGCGGAATAAAGGCAGCTTCGTCATCTCTGAAGTATTAGCACGACTTCTCCTCAAGTAATAAACTCCTCCATCAAATAGCAACCAAGAGTTACCTTTAATACTGTCACTATGACTACTACTACTATTATCACCAACATCAACATAGGCCAGTAGGCCTACACAGTGCTTATGCTATTTTACCTCACTTTGTTACCAATATATACCCTCTGTGTCCTTGTATTGTTCATATTAGCTTGGCAAAGATCCTGGAGAGCGAAACGTTGCCACAATAAAATGTTTAATTAGTTGTAAGCGTGTTCCTTTAGTTAACAGGATAACAGTGGCTGATACCAGAGACACAGACGCCGGGTGGAGTGGAGAACACGGACACAGTGGTTCACAGTGACCAAAGACATGGATACATGGGGATAAGGGACACATGGGAGGGGAAGGGGTCACAGTGATCATAAACAAAACATTTTTGGGTTGGATCCTACTCACATCTCCAGAGAGCGTTCAACTCTTAATCTTCTCTTCTCTTCTCTCACCCAGAAATCCCCAAATATACAAACAGACACAGACATAGACACACACACACACACACACACACACACACACACACACACACACACACACACACACACACACACACACACACACACAGAGCCGCTAATGCCCTACCCAGGAACCCATTCCATCCATCCTCACACTCGCGGCTTGCAAAAGTGAATTATGCGTTGCTTAATAATTCAAGGCAACTCAGCCCGGCTACGAAAGGCTCGGTGATGAATGATCTTCAGTGTGAAGTTTGCATTTTCTCCTGCCAGGCAGGCCCCTGCAGCCCCCTTTTTTTTCAAAGATACCATTGTTAACCCCCCTTCCACAGCCTCACCTGCGCCATTTTTACCCACGTTCTTATTGCTTAATTGCGGAAACCCAGTCTCTGTGATTTATGTTCCTGATTTTTTTTGATGGGTGCGGGGGATGGGGGTGAGGTGGGGGTGAGTTTGGGGTGAGGTTGTGGGTGAGGTGGGGGTGAGTTGAGTGTGATGAGGAGGCGATTAGTCTGAGGCGTAAAGACAATGATATATTATTATTTTTTAATTATTATTATTATTATTATTATTATTATTATTATTATTATTATTATTATTATTATTATTATTACTACTACTACTACTGTTACTACTGCTACTGCTACTACTACTATTACTAATACTACCACTCCTACTACTACTAGTACTATTACTACTACTATTACTACTACTATTACTACCTCTACTACTATTACTACTCCTGTTACTACAACTATTACTACTACTACTACTACTGCTGCTACTACTACAAGTATTGATTTAATTTTTACTGTTACATTCTTTCTTCAGATCTACAACATCATCAATACACTGGTTTCCACAGTCGGCCTCAGACATCAATACGCAGTACTCAACGCATCAACCAACACATCAACGTCATCAGTATTCAAAGTTGATTACCAATTTCACCAGTGCTCACAATGCTGTCATCAATCTCACTAGAACTCATATAGTTGATGTCGCTGTCAAGGCTCACAACAATGTCAATATCACAACCAAGAGAAAAACGATAGGATGGATAACGAGAACCTTCAAAATAACAGACGCCAAGCCAATGATGGCCCTGGAGTCACTTTTTCTTCCTAAGGCTGGTGAAAATTCGTTTGTGGTCTCAGTTGGATCCATGCTAACATTCCTATAGTGTACAGAAATATACTTAGTTGGATGGATCTTTTAGGTACGTATATACCAGTGAGTCAGCATACTTGCAGTGCGTTCGACTCCCACCCGTTCTGTGATTTGTAGTTCTAGAGAATGTGCAGAGAACCTGAACTGCGAGAAAGATATAATACACTTCACAGCTGGAACTTCCCAAATCTGCTCAAAGAAATCCCTTCTTATGAAAACAAGTGCCTCGGCCGATAGTGGAAAATATCCCTAGTAAAAAGGGTGCCACGAGTATAATGAGAAACCACACAGAAAGCATACGGGGCCCAAGATTATCCAACAGCCTCCCATCCCACAAGAGTTATTACCACTGGTTGTCTTCATGAGGGAAATTGATAAGTTCCTGGTTAATGAGACCCTGATCCACCATGAGGCCTGGTCTCAGACCGGGCAGCAGGGACGTTGAACCCCGAAACTCTCTCCAGGTAAACTCCAGGTAAGTCAGATCCTCATCAGCCGGGCTATGGTTCGTTCGTTGGACTGAATGCGATGAGCAGTCAGGGTCATCAGGCCATGATCTGGGAGCGAGCTGCTGGGGCCTTGACTCTTGAAACCATCCTTCAGTTATCAGAACTCATAACGTTGTCATCAAACTCATCAATACTTATAAAGCATAAACTTGTATCATGGAAGCCAACAGTCGTTCATGGCTGCAGTAAAAGTTAAACTGATGTTGAAATATGTCAAAGGTCACTGAAGACTAACTTTTCCCAGTGATATGTAGTGTGTGTGTGTGTGTGTGTGTGTGTGTGTGTGTGTGTGTGTGTGTGTGTGTGGCCAGAGACATTTGCTTTACCTTGCTTAACCTCCAAAAACTCTCTAACATGCGTAGCTATTGCTGGTAGTGGTGGTGGTGGTGGTTCTGGTGCTGGTGGTAGTGGTGGTGCTGGTGGTAGTGGTAGTGGTGATGCTGGGATGCTGGTGCTGGTGGTAGTGTTGATGCTAATTCTGGTGCTGGTGGTAGTGGTGGTGCTGGTTCTAGTGCTGGTGTTGCTGCTGCTGGTGTTGCTGCTGCTGGTGTTGCTGCTGCTGGTGTTGCTGCTGCTGGTGTTGCTGCTGCTGGTGTTGCTGCTGCTGGTGTTACTGCTGCTGGTGTTGCTGCTGCTGGTGTTGCTGCTGCTGGTGTTACTGCTGCTGGTGTTACTGCTGCTAGTGTTGCTGCTGCTGGTGTTACTGCTGCTGGTGTTGCTTATCTTGCCTCTACACCTTCCATCACTACCACCACTTTTCCTTGCTATCACTTGTGTGCCTCCTCTCCCCTCCTTCCTGCTGGCACTATTCCTGGCACTATCGCCAGCGGAGGACATACGGTTCATCCAGGGTGATGGCCCCGGCTGGCCCGCATGTCATACGCCCCGGGATCGTGGACACGGGCGCATTTCATGATGGTTTTCAATTTGCGTAAGAGGAAAAACTCGTCGGGGGGGCAGGGGCTCCAGGAGGGGCGTCAGGAGGGGGTGGCAGGGCGGCCAGAGGGTGGCAGGGCGGCCAGAGGGTGGCAGGAGTGTCGGGTTAGAGCAGAGGGTGGTGGCCACAACAGCAGTGACCGAATTCTTCAACAGTTTTTTTTTTTATATATTTTCAGACTCTCCCTCCGCCTCTGTGTCTCCCTGATGGGCAGTTTTGCATCGTTCAGCTGCATTGCTAGACTGCAGTGATCAACTCTATTGCCAACCCAACAGCGTTATGCGGCTGCCTTGTTCAGGTGCGTTGCAAGAGTTGAAGATACCCTAAGATACCCTGTATTCACAGTGAATCAAGATTCACTGTGCCAAGATATCGTGTAGAGAGAGAGAGAGAGAGAGAGAGAGAGAGAGAGAGAGAGAGAGAAAATGTCTCAAGGTGATGTGTGAGGCTGTCAAAAAGAACTTTAAACACTGTAACGAACACTCGAGAGGACATCAACAACACAAAAGATACATCAACACAAAAGATACATCAACACACAAGATACATCAGCACAAAAGATACATCAGCACATAAGATACATCAACACAAAAGATACAGGAACGTATTATCGACGTTTCAAAAGCAGTCTGAGACGTTTTCCGACTCATTCGAATTTTTATAAATACGTCTGAGAGCCACCCGGACACCCATTGATTGCTACATACCCGGGCATGTATCCGGGATCCCACTGAAGATACATGGGCATCCTTCCGACTGACTGATCACCAACACTGAGGCCAAATCAACGTCAGTCTTGCCTCCATTATTACTGACCGATCTCTCAAGCAACGGGAGGTGTGGTCTTGGACCCGGGCCTCAGAGGCGTTCATTGCCGCAATCACCAACGGATTAGCAACAGACGAACAGGTGAATAACAGGTAAACAGGAAGACGGTGCCACCGCATCACCGGTGGCAATCAAAACAAGGCCACCCATGTGTGTAGAGAGGCAAGCATGGCTGTTTCGCTTCTTGTAAACTTTTAACAAGCTTTAACAAGTCTTGTTTCACTCTATGCAGAGATTTATCATGTTTTGCTCTGTGTAAAGCATAATTAGTTGATGTTTCGCTCTGTGTAGAGCTTTATTAAGTTATTTTTGCTGTGTAGAGAGTTATCAAACGATGTTTTGCTCTGCATAGAGCTTTATCAAGTGAGCTTTCTCTGTGCGTAGAACTTTCTGTAGTTATGGTCTTTGTACCACACAGACCATTGTTGTTATTTCCTCACTGCTGATAAAATCACATTCATAACATCACACAAACACATCCACAGCTAAAAAAAAAAAAGATAGACCTGTCCCAGAGCTGTCATACTGTCAGCAAGCCTGAGGTATCACACTCAGCCAACCTGAGTATCTCACTGTCAGCCAACCTGAGGTATCAAACTGTCAGCCAGCCTGAATATCTCACTGTCAGCCAGCCTGATGTATCACATTGTCAGCCAGCCAGAACTATCTCACTGTCAGCCAGCCAGAACTATCTCACTGTCAGCCAGCAGAGGCCCCAGGTTAAAACAGTGAAAGAGAACGTAGAACAAAGTTAAAAGAAGACCATCCTAAGCTTTCCCCTGGGAAGACATGAGGGTAAATTCCTTGTTAAAGTGCGTCAGACAATTCACATCTTACCCACAAATTTGAGAAGACACTTTCAACGACCTTTCAGTCTGTTCTGGACCATTATTAAGTAGTGACTTATTTGACTCCTCTTAATTTATCATTAATGTCTTCCATTAGGATTTTAGTTTAGTGTCTTAACGATTTTTTCCAGGTATTTATTTCAGATAAGTTTTCCAGGGTCGTTTGAGAGTCTGTGATAGCACACTCAACAGAAATTTTTCACTTCATTCAAAAATCTAAAAAACTTTATTTATTCAGCTTATTATTTTAGATTTTTTTGCGTGGATATTTAATTTTTTTTGGAGTGTTCGTTGACCTCCTTCCTGTTCTTTCTTTCAGTGGAAGAGCATCTGGCATTCAACACGCATCCAGACTCTGCAATGATATCTGTTTCTTACACATAAAATTAAGCCTTGATAGTATATTTCATTTTTATGTTGTACAGTTTTTACAAATAATTTCTTTCCGATACAGACTCATAACAAACTTTTATGGGCTCAGAATTTCTTGGGATCTAGACACGACTCAGATGAGCAGGGCAACACTGCCATCCTAGACCTGGAATGCTGCCTTTCATAGAAGTTGTCACAGATGTTGCTGAGTGATATTGCCATTTTGTTGCACGAACTATCTATCCAGCAGTTTAAACCAGTTTTGGTGTAATCTCTTCACAGGTCACTCACCAGCAAGGCAGACTGCTACACATGACCGAGATTTTTCCCCTTGATCTAAGTAACTTGTTACTTTATTCATCAGCAGTGCTGGCACTACAATGGGGGTCCTGCAAGACTGTGTCTAAGGCCTGAAGATGTGGACAGCCGGAGACACTGTGGTGAGTCACGGCAGAAGCATTCATTGACTCACTAGTGTAAATGCTATGTATCTCGTTACTGTCCTCTGCAAGGGAAGCAAATCCTCTTTGCTGCTCTCACGAACGTCATTGTCTCTTGCAATGATGCAGATAATGGGTTGTTCACATAACCTGTATTACAGCCATTTTTATTTTCCTGTCAAGTACGTGTTTCATCCCATCACTAGTGAGACACTCTCCTCTTACTGCCCTTGTTATAGGATGCTCTCCACGTATTTAACCTGAGTCTCCAACAATATGTATATTCACTTCTTTCCATTCCATCGCCTCTGCTCCCTAAATTCCATTTTTCACCCCATCCATTCTATTTACTCTCCTCCATTAATTTCATCTTTTCTCTTGCATTTATTTCATAGCCTTCTCTTCCTCCACCCCATCTCCTTTCTTTCTTCCAACGTATCTTCTTCCTCCCTTCTTCTTCTTCTCCAGTATCCACAAATAAACAAATAACGCCTAGTGAACACTAGCAGAGAGGAGAAGAGACGGGAAGAACACACGATCTTGACACAGGTAATTCTGCCTGGCGTTAGGAAGCTGGTGTTGACACTTTAATATATATATTTTTGCATATTTCGTCTCTGGTAGCATCTAGGTGGAGCATCCTACGCGGGGAGAGTCGTCATGGCAACCAGAGCACGCAGCCTCCAGCCATCCACAGTGACGCCTCCTCTTCAAACTTCAGTCACAATTTTACCATCAGGCTGTTATAATTAATTTACCCTAAGAGGATGTGGCAACTGGCATTAATGCCACTGCTGATGGTGTTGGTGGTGGTGGTGGTGGTAGTGGTAGTGCTGGTGATGTTGGTACTGTTGGTGATTGTGGTAGTGGAGCTGGTGGTGCTGTAGCAGTTGCTGTTGTAGCTAATGGCTGGTGTTGATGCTGCTAGCTCTTCTTCTGCGCCTGCTGCTACTGCTGTTCCTGCTGTTGATTGAAAGTGATGCAGCAGGTCCAGGAGCAGAAACTTCACACACACACACACACACACACACACACACACACACACACACACACACACACACACACACACACACAATACCCAGCATCTGAATAACTGCAAATGTGGTTCCAATATATAAGCATGGGGTCAGGCAAGAGGAATTCAATTAATAACTGTTATCAGTGACTTGTATACTGTCCCTTAGAACTGAAAAAGATAATCACAAGGTTATGGAGCACCTTGACTCGGGGGACTTTGTTATGGACGCCCTGTACGGATTAGGGAAGAATTAGTCTTCTTTCACAAATCTGTTAAAACTCAGACACCATCAGAGGGTTCAAGCAATGGGGACAAGGCAGGACTGACTGCATCTTCATGGACTGCAGGAAAGCATTTAATACAGGTAAGGTAAAGTTAGTACCCTGCCGGAGACTAATCCACAAACTAGAAGAGCTGGAGGTGTACAAAAAAGTGATCCAGTACATCAAGAAATGGCTGAAAAACAGAAAACAGCGCAACAGTAAGGAAAGAGGATTCACAATGAGACAAGATAACGAGTCAGAATACTGTGACTGGAGCAATACACAAATAACCCACGCATAGGAGAAAGAAACATTTGACGACGTTTTGGTCCAACTTGGGCTATTAACTAGTCACACAAGTTCCTGTCTCCTATTTGCGAGTTATTTGTGTAAAGGATAGCGAACTGGATCTCGAGATTTGGTACCGAAGACACTAAAACATTCTTATCGTTGTCTGTACATTATTTGAAATGAACTCAAATAAATAAGAATGGGAGAACAGAGTCAGGCTGCAAGTTCCTAAGGCTGCAAGACTGGTCAAGAAAGTGATTAATGCTGCAAGGGCAGATAAGACGAAGGTCATGTATGGTTTCAAAGATATACATATAAATCACATTACTTTGGAAGCATATGTGAGACTGTTGCCTCTTAGAACTGATTTCAGAGACCCTAACAAAGAATCCTTTAGGATACTGTACGCGACGAACATCAGGCAAGGATACCTCAACGATACCACAACAACACCTCTAAGATTTTCCATAAGTATCTCAAGAGGAGCAACTAAGTAATCCAGAAACAAATACTATTACCTGCTGACATTTTTTTGTAGTTTTCTTTTCGGTTTCTGGATGAATATCTTTCAAAAATCTGTTTTCCTCTTCTTAAATTCGTACGTGGAGAAGTCGATTAGATAAAGCAAGAGTGTTGGAATCGACAAGAAAAACTAACACTAAGGCTTCGTTTTCTACCAAGTCTGTTAATTAATTTTGTTAAATTCGTCCCTTTGACAACACCTGCCAGACCGGTCACAATGTTACGTGAGGTCGACGAGCAGTTGGTCACTTCTGATGGTGCATTTGGATTGACCAAAATCTCAGGACCGAAACGTTATCAATAAAATGTCCTAGTGTTTGCATGATGTGTCTTTTTCCAACTATTTGCCAGACTCTCGCTTGAGCTTCTGCAATGAAGGCACATATC
>NC_091339.1:28602432-28654932 GCF_038502225.1 Cherax quadricarinatus
TTCCCAGTAGCATCACCCAGCGCCTCCTAGTTCCCAGTAGCATCACCCAGCGCCTCCTAGTTCCCAGTAACATCACCCAGCGCCTCCTAGTTCCCAGTAACATCACCCAGCGCCTCTTACTTCCACGGAACTTTGTCTTTTTCCCAGTTTTACTCTTTAGTTCCATCATCAGTCTTGTGGTAAACAGCTGGAACTTCTAAAGTTTATATACGTTTAATTAGGTGAGAACACCAAACCTAATTAAGTGTTTGTGCCTCGCTTAATTGTGGGCACCACACCTAATTAAGTGTTCGTACTTTGCTGAAGGATACCTGCAGGATACCTAAAGGTTGCTTTCAGGGGACAGTGCCCCCTGCATCCCGGCCCCGGCCTGTCGTACGCTCTTCCGTTTGAAATATTTTGTTTCGTCTCCTTGCTTCCTTTCCTGTTTTTATTACTCTGCCTTTGCGTGGGGTTGGATTCGAACAGCCACTTTTATGACCACTCCTGTAGCCGGTCAAGGTCTTCTTGCAGTGTTTTACAGTCCTCATTTCTTTGGATTTTCATTTTCTTAATGTCGTTGAAAGACGATGTGAAGGTTATTGCCAGTGAGATTCTGTGGTTGTGTGTGTGTGTGTGTGTGTGTGTGTGTGTGTGTGTGTGTGTGTGTGTGTGTGTGTGTGTGTGTGTGTGTGTGTGTGTGAACTCACCTAATTGTACTCACCTAATTGTGGTTGCAGGGGTCGAGACTCAGCTCCTGGCCCCGCCTCTTCACTGATCGCTACTAGGTCCTCTCTCTCTCTGCTTCCTGAGCTTTATCATACCTCTTCTTAAAACTATGTATGGTTCCTGCCTCCACTACTTCACTTGCTAGGCTATTCCACTTCCTGATGACTCTATGACTGAAGAAATACTTCCTAACGTCCCTGTGACTCGTCTGAGTCTTCAGCTTCCAGTTGTGATCCCTTGTTCCTGTGTCCCCTCTCTGGAACATTCTATCTCTGTCCACCTTGTCTATTCCCCGCAGTATCTTGTCTGTCGTTATCATGTCTCCCCTGACCCTTCTGTCCTCCAGTGTCGTCAGTCCGATTTCCCTCAACCTTTCCTCGTACGACATTCCCCTGAGCTCTGGGACTAGCCTTGTTGCAAACCTTTGTACTTTCTCTAACTTCTTGACGTGCTTGACCAGGTGTGGGTTCCAGACTGGTGCTGCATACTCCAGTATGGGCCTAACATACACAGTGTACAGTGTCTTGAACGATTCCTTATTAAGGTATCGGAACGATATTCTCAGGTTTGCCAGGCTCCCGTATGCTGCAGCAGTTATTTGATTGATGTGTGCCTCCGGTGACGTGCTCGGTGTTATGATCACCCCGAGGTCTTTCTCCCTGAGTGAGGTCTGTAGTCTTTGTCCACCTAGCCTATACTCTGTCTGCGGTCTTCTTTGCCCCTCCCCAATCTTCATGACTTTGCATTTGGCAGGATTGAATTCGAGAAGCCAGTTACTGGACCACATGTCCAGCCTGTCCAGGTCTCTTTGCAGTCCTGCCTCATCCTCATCCGATTTAATTCTTCACATCAACTTCACATCATCTGCGAATAGGGACACTTCAGAGTCTATTCCTTCCATCATGTCGTTCACATATATCAAAAATAGCACTGGTCCTAGAACTGACCCCTGTGGGACCCCGCTCGTCACAGGCACCCACTGTGATACCTCTTCACGTATCATGACTCGTTGCTGCCTCCCTGTCAGGTATTCCCTGATCTATTGCAGTGCCCTCCCTTTTACATGCGCCTGATCCTCCAGCTTCTGCACTAATCTCTTGTGGGGAACTGTGTCAAAGGCCTTCCTGCAGTCTAGGAAAACGCAATCTACCCACCCCTCTCTCTCGTGTCTTACTTCTGTTACCTTGTCATAAAACTCCAGGAGGTTTGTGATACAAGATTTGCCTTCCATGAACCCATGCTGGTTTTCATTTATAATCTTGTTCCGTTCCAGGTGTTCGACCACTCTCCTCCTGATAATCTTCTCCATGACTTTGCACACAATACATGTCAGAGACACAGGTCTGTAGTTTAGCGCCTCGTTTCTGTTTCCTTTCTTAAATATGGGGACTACATTTTCTGTCTTCCATTTCTCAGGTAGTTGCCCAGTTTCAAGGGATGTGTTGAAGATTGTGGTTAGAGGCACGCACAGCATCTCTGCTCCTTCTCTAAGGACACATGGGGAGATGTTGTCCGGTCCCATCGCCTTTGAGGTGTCAAGGTCACTTAGGAGCTTCTTCACCTCCTCCTCGGTTGTTCGTATGTCATCCAACACTTGTTGGTATATTCCCTCTTGATGTTCCCTTCTGTGCTGTCTTCCCACAGCCCTTCCTGTCTCTACTGTAAAAACTTCCTTAAATCTCCTGTTCAGCTCCTCACATACCTCCTGATCATTTCTTGTGAGTTCTCCACCTTCTGTCCTTAATCTGATCACCTGGTCTTTGACTGTTGTCTTCCTCCTGATGTGGCTATACAACAGTTTCGGGTCAGTCTTGATTCTCGATGCTATGTCATTTTCATACTGTCGCTGGGCCTCCCTCCTTACCTGTGCGTACTCGTTCCTGGATCTGCGACTGATCTCCCTATTTTCGTGTGTTCTCTGCCTTCTGTACTTTTTCCATTCACTATTGCACTTTGTTTTTGCCTCCTTACACCGTTGGGTAAACCAGGGGCTCGTTCTGGTCTTCCCGTTGTTTCTGTTGCCCTTGGGAATAAACCTTTCCATTGCCTCCTTGCATTTTGTTGTTACATATTCCATCATTTCGTTTACTGGCTTTCCTGCCAGTTCTCTGTCCCACTGGACCTCCCGCAGGAAGTTCTTCAACCCTATGTAGTCCCCTCTTTTATAGTCAGGCTTTTCCCATTCAACTCCTGTTACTCTCTCCACTTGCAGCTCTTCTATGTATTCAAAGCACAGAACAACGTGGTCGCTAGCTCCTAGAGGACTCTCATACTTGATGTCCTCAATGTCTGAGCTGCCCAGGGTGAACACAAGGTCCAATCTTGCTGGTTCATCCTCCCCTCTCACTCTGGTAGTGTCCTTAACATGTTGGTGCATGAGGTTTTCTAGCACCACGTCCAACATCTTGGCTCTCCATGTGGCTCCAGGTTTTCCCAGTCAATCTCCCTGTGGTTGAAATCCCCCATAACCAGCAACTTTGCTCTGCTAGAGTGAGCTCTTCTTGCCACCTCAGCAAGTGTGTCCACCATTGCTCTGTTGCTCTCTTCATATTCCTCTCTTGGCCTCCTGCAGTTCTGTGGTGGATTATACATCACTGCAATGACCACCTTGTGTTCCCCAGACTGAAGTGTACCTACTATGTAGTCTCTTTCTCCCGTCTCATCTATGCCTTCCATTTTCTCGAATTTCCATCTGTTTTTTTACGAGCAGAGCAACCCCGCCTCCCCCTCTGCCCCTTCTATCTTTCCTCATGATCTGGTATCCTGGTGGGAAGATTGCATCTGTTATTGTCTCTGTGAGTTTTGTTTCTGTAACTGCTATGATATCTGGGGACTTCTCATTGATTCTTTCTTGTCATTCCTCATGTTTATTCGTTAATCCATCTGCATTTGTGTACCAAACCTTCAACTTCTGTTCTAATACTGTAACTGTGGTGCGGGGGGTGGGAACAGAGGGATCAGTGTGTGATGGTTGGTTTGGATTGTTCAGTTGCCTTGGGGGTGTCGTGGCTGGAGTCCTTCTGCAGGTGTTTCTGGGGGGTGCGCTTGTCCTTCCACTTGATCCTGGGTTATTCTGTTCTCCTTTTTCATTTCCTCCCATTTCTCCTTTCGTTTTTGAACTCTCTTTGTCATCATCTTTCTTTTTTCCTGTGTTCTGTCTCGATCGAGGTACACACTCATGAACTCCTGCTTGCCCCTCATCCGTGCTTTCTCCTGCAGGATCATGGTTTGGGTTGATTCTGCCTTTAAAATTACTTTGAGAGGCCGATTCCTTTTCTTTGTGAACCACCCGATTCTCCGAAAATTTGCCACCTGGGTCATGTCCCCCTCGCCTATCACCTTCATGATACCTTCAATCTCTTTTTTCTCCTCCTGCTTTCTTTCATCATAAGTTTCCCCTTTAGCTTCGTCTAGCCCATAGACAAACACAGATCTCTCCCTTTCCACCTCCCACTGTGACTCCCATTGCATCCTCTGATGTGTTTTAGTTCCTTCCCATGGAGTGTTCCTTCCTTCAGTCCCTTCCCTAGTTATGGCCCCTATGCTCCTTGGTTTGTCCTTCCTGCTCACCTGTTCCTAGCCCCCACAGGTATCTGGTAAGGTCCCTACACATGTCCTAGTTCATTCAATGCCTTCCAACCTCTCATTCTGTCCTAGTGTGCTCCCTGTCTTTGTTTTGGCCCCATGTGGGTTTGACAGGACCTCTGCATACAGTTTAGTTTCCATGTTCCCTTCAGACCTGTTGTCTGTGTCTGATGTAGCCATTGCCGATGCTACTCCTGCAATATCTTTGTCTCTATGCTGTTTCAGATGTCTCAGTTCCTCTTCTAATCTCTCTATCTCGTTTTCTGCTGCTGTGGCCTGTTGCTTCCACCTTCTGCATTCTGCTGCTAACCTCTCTTCCAGCTTCCTTGCCAGCTCATCTAGTCTCCTTCCCAGTCTTCCTCCCTTTTTTCGAGCTCTGCCTCCCTGTCCTCCCTCCCAGATTTGTCCTTGGAGCCCCTTGTCCTCATCCTAGTTCTAGGTTCCCCCGTTGCTCCACAGTAGGAAGGGGGACGGGTGCTGAGGGGGAGGGGAATAGATGGTTAGGGGGAGAGGGGATGGATGGTTATGGGGGAGGGGGAGGATGCTTATTGGAGGGGTAGAGGTAGTTGGGAGAGGGGGTTAGATGGTTTGGGGGAGGGGTTAGATTGTTTGGGGGAGGGGTAGGTGGCTAGGGTTAGGTGGTTAGGGAAGGGGGAGAGGTGGTTAGGGGAGGGGGGGGTACATGTTTTAGAGGGAGTGGGGATGGATGGTTATGGGGGAGGGGAGGATGGTTATTGGAGGGAGGGAGGTAGTTGGGGGAGGGGGTTAAATGGTTTGGGGGAGGAGTTCGGTGGTTTGGGGGAGGGGTAGGTGGCTAAGGTGAGGTGGTTAGGGAAGGGGGAGAGGTGGTTAGGGGAGAGGGGTACGTGTTTGTGTCAAGTGTTTGTGTCAAGTGGTGGTGGTGGTGGTGGTGTGTGTGTGTGTGTGTGTGTGTGTGTGTGTGTGTGTGTGTGTGTGTGTGTGGGTGGGTGTGTGTGTGTGTGTGTGTGTGTGTGTGTGTGTGTGTGTGTGTGTGTGTGTGTGTGTGTGTGTGTATTCGCCTAGTTAGTTACCATATTGTCCTAGTGCAGGTGTGTGTGTGTATGTGTGTATATGTGTGTTCATATGTATGAGGGAGGTGTGAGGGGGAGATACTGCTAACACATACCAGTAATTCTGGGTTATAAAAAGCGGAACTTGCTTGTGTGTGAGGGATGCTTGTGTGTGAGGGATGCTTGTGTGTGAGGGATGGATGGTTAGGGGGGGGTAGGTGGTGTAGTTGAAAGATCCGTTATACCTCTCTGTCGTGTAGGCTCAAATTTAGTCTCATCTATCTTTCCCAATAATGCTACTCTCTCCACTTATTGCCCTTTCTGGATTTAAGTATCAATTATTGCTGGTTATTATCATATTCCTTGTTCACATTGAGAGAGGACTTCCTAGCTTTCTAAGTATTCTTACTGCTAATAACTACCGGTAGTAACACTGCCCTACCCCTGTGTGCGTGTGTGTGTGTGTGTGTGTTAGTTACCATTTTGTCCTAGGCACATGTGTGTGTGTGTGTACTCACCTATTTGTGGTTGCAGGGGTCGAGTCCTAGCTCCTGTGTGTGTGTGTGTGTGTGTGTGTGTGTGTGTGTGTGTGTGTGTGTGTGTGTGTGTGTGTGTGTGTGTGTGTTTTCTCGTGTGTTCATGTTCATCCGTCCGTCTCTGCGGAAGGATGGGCTAGCCGGAAGTGTGCCGCATCCGGCCAGCGTCTCCCTGGAAAGTGGACTTCCGCTTCTTGTCTGGAAGGGCCGAGCTGCGACCCATTACCCTGAGACATTGCTCCATTCTGCGTTGTTATTCTCCACGACACAGACACGTACAAGACCCACCACTCCACCATCCCTGCCTTCCTGCCCGCCCGTCCGCCCGTCCGTCCGTCCGCCCGTCCGCCCGTCCGCCCGTCCGCCCATCCACCCCTCCGCCGGTCCGCCCAAAACGCTGTATGGCAAACAAACCCCGGAACTCGCATGGGTTCAAACCCCCCCCGTTCCGTGGTTTGTTTTCAATCGTGTTATTACAAATTCGTGCGTCTCTACGTGGTAGTGATGGAAATTCACAGCTGCAACAGCAAATCAACATCCTGTGTTTCAAGACAGGAAACCTCGTTACCATTAAGCACAGGAGGATTCCATACAGTGTAGATAACACAAAAGGATTCCGAACCGCTCCGATAACACAGGTTTCGATATCACTTAAAAAGCACGAGACCCAAGCCAATTATAGGCTTTAAAATGCAGCATTATAATTACTCTGGTGCGGGAGAACAATAGCTCTAAAAACAGCTCTTTGAGATACATGAAAGAGTCCACATCAGTGCTCTAATAATTCAAAATAATTAATAGCTAAATGTAATTCCTGGAACTGTATTACTGTAACACATGCAGCAAATAGGCTTGTGATGGTAACACATGTAGTACTGATGGTAACACATGTAGTACTGATGGTAACACATGTAGTACTGATGGTAACACATGTAGTACTGATGGTAACACATGTAGTACTGATGGTAACACATGTAGTACTGATGGTAACACATGTAGTACTGATGGTAACACATGTAGTACTGATGGTAACGCATGTAGTACTGATGGTAACACTTACACTACTGATGGTAACACTTGCACTACTGATAGTAACACTTGCACTACTGATGGTAACACTTGCAATACTGATGGTAACACTTGCACTACTGATGGTAACACTTGCACTACTGATGATAACACTTGCACTACTGATGGTAACACTTGCACTACTGATGGTAACACTTGCACTACTGATGGTAACACTTGCACTACTGATGGTAACACTTGCACTACTGATGGTAACACTTGCACTACTGATGGTAACACTTGCACTACTGATGGTAACACTTGCACTACTGATGGTAACACTTGCACTACTGATGATAACACTTGCAATACTGATGGTAACACTTGCACTACTGATGGTAACACTTGCACTACTGATAGTAACACTTGCACTACTGATGGTAACACTTGCAATACTGATGGTAACACTTGCACTACTGATGGTAACACTTGCACTACTGATGATAACACTTGCACTACTGATGGTAACACTTGCACTACTGATGGTAACACTTGCACTACTGATGGTAACACTTGCACTACTGATGATAACACTTGCACTACTGATGGTAACACTTGCACTACTGATGGTAACACTTGCACTACTGATGGTAACACTTGCACTACTGATGGTAACACTTGCACTACTGATGGTAACACTTGCACTACTGATGGTAACACTTGCACTACTGATGGTAACATACACTACTGATGGTAACACTTGCACTAAAGATGGTAACACTTGCACTACTGGTAGTAACACTTGCGCTACTGATGGTAACACTTGCACTACTGATGGTAACACTTGCACTACTGATGGTAACACTTGCACTACTGGTAGTAACACTTGCACTACTGATGGTAACACTTGCACTACTGATGGTAACACTTGCACTACTGATGGTAACACTTGCACTACTGATGGTAACACTTGCACTACTGATGGTAACACTTGCACTACTGATGGTAACACTTGCAATACTGATGGTAACACTTGCACTACTGATGGTAACACTTGCACTACTGATGGTAACACTTGCACTACTGATGGTAACACTTGCACTACTGATGGTAACACTTGCACTACTGATGGTAACACTTGCACTACTGATAGTAACACTTAACACTTGCACTACTGATGGTAACACTTGCACTACTGATGGTAACACTTGCACTACTGATGGTAACACTTGCACTACTGATGGTAACACTTGCACTACTGATGGTAACACTTGCACTACTGATGGTAACACTTGCACTACTGATGGTAACACTTGCACTACTGATGGTAACATACACTACTGATGGTAACACTTGCACTAAAGATGGTAACACTTGCACTACTGGTAGTAACACTTGCGCTACTGATGGTAACACTTGCACTACTGGTAGTAACACTTGCACTACTGATGGTAACACTTGCACTACTGATGGTAACACTTGCACTACTGATGGTAACACTTGCACTACTGGTAGTAACACTTGCACTACTGATGGTAACACTTGCACTACTGATGGTAACACTTGCACTACTGATGGTAACACTTGCACTACTGATGGTAACACTTGCACTACTGATGGTAACACTTGCACTACTGATGGTAACACTTGCACTACTGATGGTAACACTTGCACTTCTCACGGCATCACGCACGCTGCAGATAGGTACCTCACTCAGCTCTTATTTACGACAACGAGGTCTAACCTATCCTATCTGGGAATCCTATTCTCTATCCGCCGAACTTCCATCATTATTTTTAACCCGTAACACTGTAAGATGGATCTCAATACGGCTCTCGCTGCAAGTGGCCCTATATCATTATTGATATTATCAAGGGAAACAGCAATCTTAAGGGTCGTTCAACGCTGTAATGCGAAGCAAAAATATGTAAATTAAATAAAAGAAGGCGATTAGGCCTGACCGGCTGGGTGGATGAAGTGGTGTAAACTCTACGACATGGTTCGATATGGCGTCAAATGAGAGTGGCCCCTATATATAGAAGTCTATTGACTTCACGAGGTTCAATAAAGCTGTATGTCACCAGGAGGTTGGGTAATTTTATCCCTAAAATAACGACTAAAGTAAGTCCTCAGTGTATATACACAGAGAAACATACACCTCTCAATGTATATAACCAGGGCTGACCGGTGTCGACACGCGAACACGGACAATGGATTCATAACTTACGGCTTCAGGGTTCGAAACTCGTTTCGGGATTCAAAAGCAATTCCCTCAAATGCCAGATCGAGATTCGAAATCTTTATGGCTGAATCGAATCTTTGGGATTTTTTTTATATCTATGCCGAAAGAAATGGAAAAGTTTTTTTTTTTCATTTTGATGCTTTAGAAGGATGATTTATCAGTATTGATGCGCAGCGTCGATGAATGTTAATTGTTAGTCTCATTCACAGTATTAAATACGAATGCTCATTGAGCTACCGTTTATGCTACCACTATCACCACCGGTGGCCTGGTGGCTAAAGCTCCCGCTTCACACACGGAGGGCCCGGGTTCGATTCCCGGCGGGTGGAAACATTTCGACACGTTTCCTTACACCTATTGTCCTGTTCACCTAGCAGCAAATAGGTACCTGGGTGTTAGTCGACTGGTGTGGGTCGCATCCTGGGGGACAAGATTAAGGACCCCAATGGAAATAAGTTAGACAGTCCTTGATGACGCACTGACTTTCTTGGGTTATCCTGGGTGGCTAACCCTCCGGGGTTAAAAATCCGAACGAAATCTTATCTTACCACCACTGCTACTACTACTGCTTCTATCATTACTACTACTATTTCTGGTTCTGCAACTGCTGCTACTACTACACCTCCTACTACTGTGGCATCTGCTGTTGCTATTGCTATTGCTACTGTACAATAATAATAATATTGTACAGTATTATTATTATTATTATTATTACCAGTATAACATCTGATTAAATATCAATAAAAAATTCTACCCTCTCTTATACTGTCTGTCTTACTGTCTAACTCTTTGCTCTTACTGTCACTCTGTCTCCTTGACTCCTGACGTTAGAGTCAGGCCGCGACTTGGTATAAATTCTCCTCTATACACACGGGTATGCAAAAGCATAATATCAAAGGATAAAAATGTTTTAATTACGGATCATAAACGACACCCACAAAGGTAGCAGATCTCATTAAGGTGTCCCAAGGCAGGTGGAAGGGAGGGGGTGGGGAAGGAGGACCTTTTGGGAAAAGAGGTAGGGGGTAGTGAGAGGGGGTTGCAAGGGGAAATTTAAAAGGGGGATGAAATATTAAAGTAAAAATCAACGACAGTAGAAAATTTTTAATTAAATTTTTGTTAAACTAAAATTTCTTTATATATATATATATATATATATATATATATATATATATATATATATATATATATATATATATATATATATATATATATATATATAAACCAAAGTTATTTGCTGATTATATTAGCTTTGTGATCTCCAGTCCAGATCCAGTTGACATCAACATAGTTAAGGTTGAGTTAGGAAAAATATATCACTGAGGGCGGTGTAAATGTTTGGAGACATCTAAAAAGGGATAGTTTTGCTTAATGCATACGTTTATGTGTGTTTAATCTACATTTTATGGCACTTTCTTTTTAAATGTTTATATAAGCCCACTTTAGCTTGGGTACAGAGTAGACGGAACTGGCTTCAGTCGTATGTACTGGTTCATATTGCTGGGTGAGCGTGTGTGTACCTCCCCAGTGATTGATGAGGCGTGATGTGGCCTTTCGATTCCACTCCGTTCATTTTATATTTTTGAATCTGTCGCAGCTACTGAGCCCCTAGTGGAATGCTTGACTATATCCTCATAGCCTTACTGGACCCCTAGTGCAACGCTTGGCGATATTCTCATAGCCCTACTGATACACGCAGAGGAATGCTGGGCGATGTATTCATCGCTTGAACAAAGTTCCACGACTCAAGTTGAGAGATTTTGTAACATCATGTTTGAAACCTTTCTTGTGTGATGGGTTTTGCTCAGGCAACATATTACAGCAGTGCAATGTTTATGTTCCCTTCGTGTAACTATCATATAAAACAGCGTAGCCACATTCAGCGGGTGTTCTTACTTTGTGACTCTCATGTAGAACATTGTAGCTGAACACGGCTGGTGTTCACACCGTTTAACAGTCATTTTGAATAGTGTGTCTGCAAGCTGCCGGTGTTCTCACCAACAAATCTAAAAAAATTGAAAAGGGGCCCAGAAGAGCCTTCAATTCCAGTTTTGGCAGCTTATTATTGAGTTGCTTTACTTATGTGTGGCCCCCAGCTTTACTGAGATTCTTTAGCTGATCTATAATTGCTTTTCTGTGTTCTGGATTATCATTGTTATGCATTTGTTGTATCCATTATCGTGCGGGATATGATGGATCTGCTGCATAATTATCCTGCTGTGTTCAGGAAAGTTCACAGTTCACATTTCGTAATATGTTAAGCCTTTCTTTTCGATTTCAAATGAAAAAGCTTACGAGGAAAATAATGCTGATGTAAAGGGTGAGAGGGTGGTCCTGTTTTCCTGACCGAGGACTCCTCTGGGCTGGTGGACGATTGCGGGACCTGAAATGTCTAAAATTACTTTAGAATTCCACGGTTATTCACGGATATACCTTCAGGATCTTTCAGCCCAGCAGGAAAAATAAGTTACCAGACGCTTTTCCTGTAAAAGTGACCTTGTTAGTGCAGATTTTTATTAACGACGGACTATTCATTCACAGAGCTGAACAGTGATCTCAGTCTTAACAAAAACGAGGTGTAGAGCCTTCTGCAGCGATGTCTTTGTGTGAGCTTGAAGCGAAGGGAAGAGAGAAGAGCAAGTTGATCTTTCATAATCTCCTGGACAAGTGATCATAGGCAATGAGAGTGCGAGCCAGCCATTCAAATCAAAGTTGACAGATATTTTTTTCTAGACTTTTCATAGGCTGCTGGCCAAAAGGACTTCTTTCTCCATAGAATCACTCATTGCAAGGCCAAGTCTAACGTAAAGCGTTACCCTAAAGAACCGCTCTCCACTCACAATGAAAATAAACCTTACATCCTATCTTCCACCTCGCTGTTGATGGATCAGCAGTAGTAAATGTGATTTGTCCAGAGAAACTCAATATTCTTGGTGATTATGCTAAAAAAAATGCAGAATATATTACAAACATTTTTCAACGTGTTGATGTATTTAATATCTACAAACGTGCCTTAATGAAAAAAAACAAGCAAAAGCAAACGAGGAACAGGGAATCGAATAAGAGTTTATATAAACATGAGTATGCCTCAAACCTGGAGTGCTTTTATGAGACTCGACATAAACAAACCTGAATTTTGAAGTTCCTCGCCACATAAACTTCATCCATAAGTTACCCCGACACAGTAGTCTTAATCGATGAAAATAGCGTCCGATCAAGTGTGACTGTAAATGCAGACGGACAAGTGTCATGCACCCAAGACGAGGCTGACTTCACAATGATTTTACACTGTTGATGGCGGACTTGTTGATTGCAGTAATATCCTAATCAGAATAATATACATTGATGATTTCATCCTGGCCGTTCATGCTCTTAACATAATCAGCTGTGATGCTGTGTGGTTAAGCATAGCCGCTAGAAAACACTTCCGTGACTTGAACTGAAGATCCATCGCTCTTAAGATACACGATACAATGCCACTTTCCGTGTTCTCCCGGGATGTGATGCTAAATCTAGTTAGACTTGAGCTGGAAGATGACGGATGATGAGTGGAAGATTCAGGGGATGACGATGCTGCCTTCTGCGGGGAAATAATCACGTATGGATGAACCGAAGTGTTGCGGAGAGTGTTGCTAATATGTTGAAGTGAGACTCACAACCACAAATAGATAAGCTCTCCTCTCTCTCTCTCTCTCTCTCTCTCTCTCTCTCTCTCTCTCTCTCTCTCTCTCTCTCTCTCTCTCTCTCTCTCTCTCTCTCTCGCTCACACACACACACACAAACACGACAGTGCTTATTGGGTCATCCCAAGACCCCATTACAATCCAATTTTCTGTGTGTCTCATAGAGTGAGTAACAACCCAGGAGGACAGGTCCAAGCATACCCACCTTCCTTCTGGTAAGACCAATCCTTCCTTCCTCCCTCTTCCTTCCTCCTCCTTCGCCTCCTCTTGTTTTTCTACATCTCCGTCATACATATGGGCTATTGACAGCCTGGTTGATTTATTCGTGTCGTGTAGATCGGACCTTAAAACTCTCTTGTCTCCTCCATGTGATGTTTTTGTCGATATTGAAGGAGAATATTCGTCGTGTGTGTGTGTGTGTGTGTGTGTGTGTGTGTGTGTGTGTGTGTGTGTGTGTGTGTGTACTCACCTATTTGTGGTTGCAGGGGTCGAGTCCTAGCTCCTGGCCCCGGTGTGTGTGTGTGTGTGTGTGTGTGTGTGTGTGTGTGTGTGTGTGTGTGTGTGTGTGTGTGTGTGTGTGTATGTGTGTTTGTGTGTGTGTGTGTGTATGTTTACGAGTATGTTTATTGACAATAAATCCTTTGTATTGACCCTGTGTTTATTTTTTTTTTACTCGGGTGAAGACGGGGAGAATAAGTTTGGAAACCGGACGTTGTTTGCCTTGTGTATGTGCGTGTTTGTGTGTTTGGAATTGGCATGTGGGAGAATGATTGGGCCAGTTCCTCTTTCTACCAGTTTATTTCCCCCTCCTCTTTCTCTCTCCCTCGTACATTAAACAGTTTATTTTTTCATAGTTTTTTCCTCTCACAGTATATATATATATATATATATATATATATATATATATATATATATATATATATATATATATATATATATATATATATATATATATATAGGATGGGGTCCGCCTCTGGTGTAAATTGTGGGACCCATAGGATCCGAGAAGTGGATAAAAAGGCTTCAAGGAAGAATATTTGGATTTCTTCCTGAAGCCGTTTGAATATTCCACTTCCCCTACCACCCCATCTTTTAATATACATTTTTTTTACCAATAGGAGTATTTTATTACATAATGTGGTACAGAAGATTTAAGATATACATTGTTGATATAAAGGTTGCATATAAGGCACATGTTGTTACGTGTGTATCACCGATTATAAGGCGAAAATCTCATCCAGCTCCTCAGAGCTGGGGCGTGTGCCCAAAATACAGCAGGCATTACCCCTTTGAACAGCCGCACTGAGCCGCTGGAACAGAAAACTAGCTGCCCTGGGATCCCTAGTTACTCTGATAAGTCTTTTTCCCAGCTCCTTAAGGAATTTAGATGCACTCTTTCCCCATGAGCCAAGGGTCTCTGAGCCTGTGGGAACAAACATATAATGATGGGCAAGTTCTCCATATTTTCTAGACTTTTGGGACTCCCTGAAGCTGGCAGCTGCCCCTCCTTCCTCCCTGGTGTATAGGGAAGTACCACCTCTATAGCTGGACTGGGGACCCTCATCCTCAGAGAAGACAATAAACGTACCTCAGGGAAAACTCAAGGTTCTCCCCGGAGCTGTTTGAATATTTTCTTCTCCTACCACCCCCTATATATTTTTTATTCTATGTGAACATTTATTAATAAACAAAATACATTTACAGAAAAAAAACATAAACATGAATACAATGGCACAATGTATCAAAGATCATGAATTTCCTCTACCTCCTCCGAGGCTGGACGTGAGCCAAGTATGCAGCAAGCATATCCCCTCTGGATGGCGACGCTGAGGCGCTGGAACATGAAAGTGGCTGCCCTTGGGTCCCTGGTGGTGTCGATGAGTCTGGAACCCAATTCTTTAAGGAAACGTGTGGCATTTTTTTCCCATGATCCCAAGGTCTCTGATCCCACTGGGACAAATTGATACTGTTGGCTTATGTCCCTGTACTTGCTGATCTTGTACTCCTCCCTGTGGTCAGCAGCTCATCCCTGTCGCCCCCACACTGTGATGGATATAGGTGTCAGCCAGTGTGGACACACAGGTATAGTCCCATGCTAAGAGCTTGCCATTCTTCCAAGGATAGATGGTGATCCCGTCGGGGCGGTTTGCTGGGTTGTGGGTATTGTTTGCTGCAAGGGATCGTGGCTCCCTCTCGGCAGGGCATCCAGCTGTAGCAAGGGTTCTCTTAATGATGTCGTTGACCTCATTGTGTCTTGCATGCCAGCCCTTGGTTTTGGAACAGTTAAGACCATGTAGACCGTATTGGTCTGCTTGCACTTCGCCGCAAATACACATATATTCTGTGTGAATTGGGGGCAGCAAGGCGCAGAGCCACTGCAATACGGAGGGTCTTAGGGTCGAGTCGCGTTCCCATTGCCGATATGGGAACTGTTTGGAGGAAGTCCCCGGAGTGAGGTGCACTCACAGCCTGGAGACGGGCAATCTCCCTATCTGATGTTGCAGCCCTGAGAATGTTGGCAAGCACCTTTTCAGCAATTGGGCCATCCCAGCTTGACTGTTTGTGAGCCAGTGCTGCACGAGGGTTTGGTGCTGGAGCAGCAAGAGTCTCCCATTCGGTGATGGCACTGGCATAGCTAGGGTCTTCTATTCCTGCTGAGTCACTGAGGGTGTCAGGAAGAATTTGTCTTATCAACTCGTTTGATGCAATGGAAGAGGACAGGAAAGCTGGTAGAGCAATCTGGGAGGATCTGCGTACTCCAAGCCCTCCAAGCCCTCCAAGCCCTCCAAGCCCTCCAAGCCCTCCAAGCCCTCCAAGCCCTCCAAGCCTGTATTTGTTTGTTATGGTCTGAAATATATTTAGAAAACTTATAAAAACACTACACTAAAACAGAGCTAAAATCTTCAGAATTTCTATAATTTTTACATTACGTACTTATGAAGAAATTTTCTTTAATTTATTCCATAAATACATTATAGAGTGAAGGAATAAACTTAAACGTTTTAAAATAGAACGACACCTCTGACGAGGCGTCGAGTCTACGTCTTTTCTCGGCTTCCAAATACGTCAAAATGATTTTATCCAGGTGGATATTAATCCGTCTCAAATTCTGAAACATCAGAATATACACGGAGGATGTGGGTAGATGGGGAAATTCTCTGAGGAAAGTGGATTCAGAATGAGAGGTTCGGGTTATCTGGCAACACTGTAGGGTTGAGGTGTGTCTTTTTTTTTATCTGGCTACACTGCGGAGTCAGGGTGATGGGAGAAAGATGAAGATGGATGACTGGCAGGCTGAACTGTCGCACACAGGAGGAAGAGTGGACACAGAGACCTCTTTAACTGTATGACTGGCAGCCTGAACTCTCGCACTCAGGAGGAAGAGTGGACACAGAGACCTCTTTAACTGTATGACTGGCAGCCTGAACTCTCGCACTCAGGAGGAAGAGTGGACACAGAGACCTCTTTAACTGTATGACTGGCAGCCTGAACTCTCGCACTCAGGAGGAAGAGTGGACACAGAGACCTCTCTGACTGTATGACTGGCAGCCTGAACTCTCGCACTCAGGAGGAAGAGTGGACACAGAGACCTCTCTGACTGTATGACTGGCAGCCTGAACTCTCGCACTCAGGAGGAAGAGTGGACACAGAGACCTCTCTGACTGTATGACTGGCAGGCTGAACTGTGGCATCCAGGAAGAAGAACAGACACACGTATCTGTAACTGGTGCCTGGATAACTAAATTTATCCAGTCAGAAGAGAGGAGTCACAAGCCTCACTGACTGGCTTTGATTCTACATGAATCAGCTTCAGCAGCTGCTGAAGTGAAGAATGAATCTGCTGCTTGCTTAGTCGCTCTCAGAGTGACTGACCTGGTGGACCTGGGTACCGGGACGGAAAGGTACTGGGATGATAGGGTACTAGGTTGGGAGGGCACTGGGATGGGAAGGTACTGGGATGGGAGGGTACTGGGATGGGAGGGTACTGGGATGGGAAGGTACTGAGATGGGAGGGTACTGGGATGGGAGGGTACTGGGATGGGAGGGTACTGGGATGGGTGGGTACTGGGACGGGAGGGTACTGGGATGGGAGGGTACTGGGATGGGAGGATACTGGGACTGGAGGGTACTGGGATGGGAGGGTACTGGGATGGGAGGGTACTGGGATGGGAGGGTACTGGGATGGGAGGGTACTGGGATGGGAGGGTACTGGGATGGGAAGGTACTGGGATGGGATGGTACTGGGATGGGAGGGTACTGGGATGGGAGGATACTGGGATGGGAGGGTACTGGGATGGCAGGGTACTGGGATGGGAGGGTAATGGGATGGGAGGGTACTGGGACGGGAGGGTACTGGGATGGGAAGGTACTGGGATGGGAGGGTACTGGGATGGGAGGATACTGGGACGGGAGGGTACTGGGATGGGAGGGTACTGGGATGGGAAGGTACTGGGATGGGAGAGTACTGGAATGGGAGGGTACTGGGATGGGAGGATACATGGATGGCAGGGTACTGGGATGGCAGGGTACTGGAATGGGAGGGTACTGAGATGGGAAGGTACTGTGATGGGAGGGTACTGGGATGGGAGGGTACTGGGACGGGATGGTACTGGGATGGGAGGGTACTGGGATGGGAGGATACTGGGATGGGAGGGCACTGGGATGGGAGGGTACTGGGATGGGAGGGTACTGGGATGGGAGGATACTGGGATGGGAGGGTACTGGGATGGCAGGGTACTTTTCGCCATCCAGAGGGGAAATGCTTGCTGCATACTTGGCTCACGTCCAGCCTCGGAGGAGCTGGAGGAAATTCATGATCTTTGATACATTGTGCCATTGTATTCATGTTTATGTTTTTTTCTGTAAATGTATTTTGTTTATTAATAAATGTTCACATAGAATATAAAATATATAGGGGGTGGTAGGAGAAGAAAATATTCAAACAGCTCCGGGGAGAACCTTGAGTTTTCCCTGAGGTACGTTTATTGTCTTCTCTGAGGATGAGGGTCCCCAGTCCAGCTATAGAGGTGGTACTTCTCTCTCTCTCTCTCTCTCTCTCTCTCTCTCTCTCTCTCTATATATATATATATATATATATATATATATATATATATATATATATATATATATATATATATATATATATATGCAAAACAACCACTCTGAAAGAATAGAGAAATTCCAAGCGCTTTCGTGACTACTCACATTATCAAGGAACTATGAAAGTAAAGCATCCAAGGAAGCTATATAAGGGGTCTGGCCAACACCTCACTATCAGATCCCACAACGGTTAAACACCTGACGCGCGCCGGCCCAACTTGGATAGGTCCTTTGCACAACTCACCAACAAACTATTCTACCCAAGAATATTTAAAAAATTATTATTTGTCCAGTGTATTATTAAATTCTTCCCAAATTATATTAATTATAAATGGATCTAATTTATATAAACCAAAGGAAATATTCATATTATTGTCAAAACTGCTTTTTATGAAACAAGATTCAATTATATTCCTGTCGACCATGGACTTGCTTGATACTACTTTCTCAACTTTTTGAAAATCAATTGGATGGTTAAAATCTCTTACATGAATAAATAGAGCATTGGAATCTTGTCCAGTTCTAATGCTATATTTATGTTGTTTTAATCTTAGTTCGAGATTTTTACCCTTACCATGAAAACTTGGTTGATATGAATTCTCTTCTTAAGACTTTTAATATTAAAGTTGTATTCAAAAATCTTGATACAGTAAAAAAACTTTTGATAAAGAATTCCCCCCAAAATGCTGATGGATGTGTCTATAAGATTCCTTGTAAAATTTGCGATAAAGTTTATTACTGTCAAACTGGTAAAAATCTCGAACTAAGATTAAAACAACATAAATATAGCATTAGAACTGGACAAGATTCCAATGCTCTATTTATTCATGTAAGAGATTTTAACCATCCAATTGATTTTCAAAAAGTTGAGAAAGTAGTATCAAGCAAGTCCATGGTCGACAGGAATATAATTGAATCTTGTTTCATAAAAAGCAGTTTTGACAATAATATGAATATTTCCTTTGGTTTATATAAATTAGATCCATTCATAATTAATAGAATTTGGGAAGAATTTAATAATACACTGGACAAATAATAATTTTAAAAATTTTCTTGGGTAGAATAGTTTGTTGGTGAGTTGTGCAAAGGACCTGTCCAGTTGGGTCGGCGCGCGTCACGTGTTTAACCGTTGTGGGATCTGATAGTGAGGTGTTGGCCAGACCCCTTATATACCTTCCTCGGATGCTTTACTTTCATAGTTCCTTGATAATGTGAGTAGTCACGAAAGCGCTTGGAATTTATTCTTTCAGAGTGGTTGTTTTGCATATTCTAAAATCACCTGTTTACTGTGACCTTATTGCATATATATATATATATATATATATATATATATATATATATATATATATATATATATATATATATATATATATATATATATATATATATATATATATATATATATTTATATATATATATATATATATATATATATATATATATATATATATATATATATATATATATATATATATATATATATATATATATATATATATATATATATATATAACGTGCCGAATAGGTAAAATTTGTCAGTTAGCAAGAACTCATTTAAAATCAAGTCCTTTCTATAATTTTCTCTTATACATTTAAAGATATATTTTTTCATTTATGTAATATAAAAATTAATGATTTTGTACCAAAAGAACCTTAGGAAACTTACCTAACCTTGTTATAACAAGCGCAATATAATTTAGCCTAATCCAGTTAAATAGATTTTAGATAAGGTTACAATAATTTAATAATAAATACACAAAATGAAATATATTTTTTTCGTTAGGTTCATAACGATTTTTGCGAAATTATTGCATACACAAATTTTCGCTTGCTCTATTCGGCAAGAAGTGTGTTGCTATTTAAGCCAAAATCGCAAGTTTTACTTATTCGGCACGACATATATATTAGCTGGCTGTCACTGACTAGGTGACAGCTAGTTCGTTATGTGAGTCTGACAGCCTGATGACACCGCCACTGTGAACGTTTGTCAATGTGTACTCACCTAGGTGTGGTTTCAGGGGTACAGTCTCAGCTCCTGGCCCCGCCTCTTCACTAGTCACTACTGGGTCACTCTCCATGCTCCATGTGTGTGTGTGTATGCATGTATGTGTGTGTGTGTACACAACTAATGTGTCCCCTTTGTGTATGTGTGTGTATGTGTGTGTATATATGTGTGTGTGTGTGTATGTGTGTGTGTGTGTGTGTGTGTGTGTGTGTGTGTGTGTGTGTGTGTATATGTGTGTGTGTGTGTGTGTGTGTGTGTGTGTGTGTGTGTGTGTGTGTGTGTGTGTGTGTGTGTGTGTGTGTGTGTGTGTGTGTATATGTGTGTGTGTGTGTGTGTGTGTGTGTATGTGTGTATATGTGTGTGTGTGTGTGTGTGTGTGTGTATGTGTGTGTGTGTGTGTGTGTGTGTGTGTGTATATGTGTGTGTGTGTGTGTGTGTGTGTCTGTGTGTATATGTGTGTGTGTGTGTGTGTGTGTGTGTGTGTGTATGTGTGTATATGTGTGTGTGTGTGTGTGTGTGTGTGTGTGTGTGTGTGTGTGTGTGTATGTGTGTGTGTGTGTGTATATATATGTGTGTGTGTGTGTGTGTGTGTGTGTGTGTGTGTGTGTGTGTGTGTGTGTGTGTGTATATGTGTGTGTGTGTGTGTGTGTGTGTGTGTTTGTGTGTATGTGTGTGTGTGTGTGTGTGTGTGTGTGTGTGTGTGTGTGTGTATGTGTGTGTGTGTGTGTGTGTGTGTGTGTGTGTGTGTGTGTGTGTGTGTGTGTGCATATGTGTGTGTGTGTGTGTGTGTGTGTGTGTGTGTGTGTGTATATGTGTGTGTGTGTGTGTGTGTGTGTGTGTGTGTGTGTGTGTGTGAATAATTATATATACAAGACAAAACGTGTCCCGAGGTAACACCGAGAGACAAATCCCGACAGACATAGACGTACACATCCTGATAGACACACGTCCCCGACAGATATAGACGTACACATCCTGATAGACACACGTCCCCGACAGACATAGACGTACACATCCTGATAGACACACGTCCCCGACAGAGACACAGTAAACACAAGACCAAATTCTTTTTCTGGGGGGGAGGGGGAAGACGGATATAAAAAAAAAAATAGCCAATAACTCCCAAACATAAAATATTCAAGCAAACCATTCTTTTTTTTTTTACCAAGACAAAAACACCATAATCCATAATTCCCCCCCCCCCGAGGTCAGGAATCAAAAAATTGCTTTCACCATCAAAATTTACAAAAAGTCACCTGGGTATCTTCTGGACACATCTTCCATTAACCAGCGGTGAAAAAAATTCTCCGTGTCTAATGCCGGAGCAAATTTTCCGTCTTTCCTCTTGAATTGTTTTGTGGAATTGTTTGGCATTTCCAGTTTATTTTTGTTTTTATTGCGTATTTTTCTGATTTTGTTTTGATCTTGTTGTTGTTGTTTTGTTTTTATCATTTTAGTAAAAGTTTTTGTTATTATTCATCTCGCTATTAATTATTATTTTCATTTTAATTTTATTAGCTTTTATTATTATTATTATTTTGACTAGTAGCAGGTAGCAGCAGGTAGCATAGCATGAGCAGCAGCAGGCAGCAGCAGCAGCAGCAACAGCATGCAGCAGCAGTGGTGGCAGCAGCAGCAGCAGCAGCACAGCAGCAGCAACAGCAGCACAGCAGCAGCAGCAGCAGCAGCAGCAGCAGTGCAGCAGCAGCAGCAGCACAGCAGCAGCAGGTGACAGCAGCAGCAGCAGCAGAGAGTGGACAGCAGCAGCAGTAGCAGCACAGCAGCAGCAGCAGCAGGCAGCAGAACAGCAGCAATGACAGCAGCAGCAGCATAGCAGGCAGCAGCAGCAGCAATAGCAGCAGCAGCAGCAGCAGCAGCCAGCAGCAGCAGGCAGGCAGCAGTGGACAGCAGCAGCTGGCACACAGCACAGCAGTAGTAGTAGCAGAGTAGCAGCAGTATGAGCCATACATAGCAGCAGCAGCAGGCAGACAGCAGAGAGGCAGCAGCAGAGCAGCAGCAGCAGCTGGCAGTGGAGCAGCAGTGGCCAGCAGCAGCAGCAGCAGCAGCACAAGAGCAGCAGCAGCAGCAGGAGAGCAGCAGCAGAGGCAGCACAGCAACAGCAGGGCAGCAGCAGCAGCTGCGCAGGCAGGCAGGAGAGCAGCAGCAGCAGCAGCAGCAGAGCAGGCAGCAGCAGCAGCAGTAGCAGGCAGGCAGCAAGCAGCAGCAGCAGTAGCATGAGCAGCACAGCAGCAATAGCAGCAGCAGCAGTGACAGTAGATGGTGACCTGGGCAACAGCCAGCAGCAGCAGTAGCAGCAGCAGCAGCAGCATGCTGGTGGTCGCAGAGGCAGCAGGCAGCATATGGTGGTGCAGCAGCAGCAGCAGCAGCAGCAGTGAGCAGCAGCAGTGGGAGCAGCAGTGGCAGCATGGCCGCAGCAAGATGATAGCAGCAGCAGGCAGCAGCATTGCAACAGCAGCACAGCAGCAGCAGCACAGCAGCAGCAGCAGCAGCAGGACAGCATGCAGCAGCAGCAGCAGCACAGCAGCAGCTTATTATTATTATTATTATGCTTGTTAGTTTATTGGAAAGAGAGAGAAAGAGAGATACTCCTAACAAAAGAGACGATCAAACAACGGGGGGGGGGGGAAGAGGAGGTAGGATAATACCCAGTCTTACATAAAAATTAAACAAAACAAGAAGAAAAAATGGATAATGTGAGAGCTAGTCATTGTTTTAGTGTGGAGGAACGAGGAGAGAGAGAGAAAGAGAGAGAGAGAGAGAGATAGAGAGAGAGAGAGAGAGAGAGAGAGAGAGAGAGAGAGAGAGAGAGAGAGAGAGAGAGAGAGAGAGAGAGAGAGAGAGAGAGAGAGAGAGAGAGAGAGAGAGAGAGAGAGAGAGAGAGAGAGAGAGAGAGAGAGAGAGAGAGAGAGAGTTAATAAAAAAGCCGTTTAGAGCTAGCTCTCGTCAGTCTCATTTGATTTGGCTTCCACCATCTCTCTTTCTCTCTATCTCCTTCCTTCCCAATTCCTCCTCGTTGCCCCTTCCTCTCTCCTTCCCTTTCCAAGTTACCCCATTACTTTCCCTTGCTTCTTCTCTCTACCTGCTTACTTCCTCCTCCTCTTTCCTCTCTTCTCATCCTTTCTATTCTTCATGATTCTCCAAGTAACTCTTCTCTACTCCTACTTCCTATTCTATCTTCCTTCCCTTCTTTACCCACGTTATTCCTTTTACCTCTCCCTTCTTCCTCCCTTATCGACCTACCCCTCTTCCTCTCTTTTCCCTCTTTCCTTTCACTTACCCTTCTCTCCCCACCTCCCTTCCCTCTCTTCTCACTTCCCCTCCCTCTCCTCCCCATATCCCTTCCCTCTCCTTCCCTGCCCGCCCTCTCCTCCTCAGTTCCCTTCCCTCTCCTCCCCACCTCCCCTCCCTCTCCTCCCTACTTCCCTTCCCTCCCCTTCTCTCCCCTCAGGTTCAGAGGCTCAAACGATCTTTTACTAAACTTTTTTTCGAAAATGAGGGAATTTAGTTGCAAATATGGTATTGAATGCTGTTTATAGAGGCCTCTGTGTGTGTGTGTGTGTGTGTGTGTGTGTGTGTGTGTGTGTGTGTGTGTGTGTGTGTGTTTACTTAGCTGTACTCACCTAGTAATGGTTACAGGGTTCGAGTCAACTGTTATCCCTCGTCCTTCCCTTACCTCTTAACAACTCATCAGTCGCAGAACCTATGAGAGTACTCAAGCGTAGGTCTGCAATCAAGATTTCCATTAGAGGTCATCTGAACGTTAAGCTTTGAACTTGAGAAAGCAAAGATCGATGTCCAACCACACGGAAGTCACGTCAGAGAAAGGGAAAACTGATTTCTGTTTTCACTTGACTATTGATGTGTTGATGATTTTGTTGATCACTTAGTGTTGTTACTAATGTATTGATAATTTTGTTGACCACTTAGTGTAGTTACTGATGTGTTGATGACTTTGTTGATTACCAAGAGCCTCTCACAAGCTTCAAGGAACATGCCTAGAGTGGAGGCAGCTTATAGCGCCTGGAGATGGGGTGGATTCAGATATGATCCGAGGAAGGGAAGGGCATCTCCAACTCCCTGGATAATTATCCCGTGCGATAATTACTTTCAAAATGTCACTGGTGTTAATGAGGTGACTGCTGTGTTAGGTCAAAAGTCACTCCTGGGTTAGGTCATAGGTGACTGCTGTGTTAGGTCAAAGGTCACTCCTGTGTTAGGTCAAAGGTCACTCCTGTGTTAGGTCAAAGGCCACTCCTGTGTTAGGTCAAAGGCCACTCCTGTGTTAGGTCAAAGGTCACTCCTGTGTTAGGTCAAAGGTCACTCCTGTGTTAGGTCAAAGGTGACTCCTGTGTTAGGTCAAAGGCCACTCCTGTGTTAGGTCAAAGGCCACTCCTGTGTTAGGTCAAAGGTCACTCCTGTGTTAGGTCAAAGGTCACTCCTGTGTTAGGTTAAAGGTGACTCCTGTGTTAGGTCAAAGGTCACTCCTGTGTTAGGTCAAAGGTCACTCCTGTGTTAGGTTAAAGGTGACTCCTGTGTTAGGTCAAAGGCCACTCCTGTGTTAGGTCAAAGGTCACTCCTGTGTTAGGTTAAAGGTGACTCCTGTGTTAGGTCAAAGGTGACTCCTGTGTTAGGTCAAAGGTCACTCCTGTGTTAGGTTAAAGATGACTCCTGTGTTAGGTTAAAGGTGACTCCTGTGTTAGGTCAAAGGCCACTCCTGTGTTAGGTCAAAGGTCACTCCTGTGTTAGGTCAAAGGTCACTCCTGTGTTAGGTCAAAGGTCACTCCTGTGTTAGGTCAAAGGCCACTCCTGTGTTAGGTCAAAGGTCACTCCTGTGTTAGGTCAAAGGTCACTCCTGTGTTAGGTCAAAGGTCACTCCTGTTTTAGGTCAAAGGTCACTCCTGTGTTAGGTCAAAGGCCACTCCTGTGTTAGGGCAAAGGTCACTCCTGTGTTAGGTCAAAGGTCACTCCTGTGTTAGGTCAAAGGTCACTCCTGTGTTAGGTCAAAGGTCACTCCTGTGTTAGGTCAAAGGCCACTCCTGTGTTAGGTCAAAGGTCACTCCTGTGTTAGGTCAAAGGTCACTCCTGTGTTAGGTTAAAGGTGACTCCTGTGTTAGGTCAAAGGCCACTCCTGTGTTAGGTCAAAGGCCACTCCTGTGTTAGGTCAAAGGTCACTCCTGTGTTAGGTCAAAGGTCACTCCTGTGTTAGGTCAAAGGTCACTTCTCTGTAAGGTCAAAGATCACCTCTCTGTAAGGTCAAAGGTCACTTCTCTGTAAGGTCAAAGGTCACTTCTCTGTAAGGTCAAAGGTCACTTCTCTGTAAGGTCAAAGGTCACTTCTCTGTAAGGTCAAACGTCTTTATTAGGAAGTCAAATTTTCACTTTATTTTTTCATCTCTCTGTTGAAACTTTACTGGAATAAAATCTTTATTACTGCTGTAACGTCTGGTCAAAGTTCTGACTTTATTCAGTATATCCCATACACCACATAATTAGGTCACCGAACACCCTGAGGTCACAGGAGAGGTCACAAGAGAGGCCACGGAAAAAGCCACTGGTGGAGTGAAGGTAAAGGTGTAGGGGTGAGGTAAGAGTTCAGGTGTGGGAGGTCAGGGGTCACGGAGGTGAGGTGAGGTCAGAGGTCAGAGATGAGTAACATTTTTAAATCTAAGACTCTGGTGGCTGATGTGAACTACGGTGCAGCCTCCACGTGTATACCAGTGTTGTCTTTACTGTTCCTGCTGGTTCTACAGTCTTACTAACACAGCCCTTACGCTCCTGCCCATGTCGTAAGTCGTTCACCACAGGTTACACACACACGTTATAAGTCGTTCACCACAGGTTACACACACACGTAATAAGTCGTTCACCACAGGTTACACACACACGTCATAAGTCGTTCACCACAAGCTACACTCCCACGTCATGAGTCGTCCATCACAAGCTACACTCCCACGTCATGAGTCGTCCACCACAAGCTACACTCCCACGTCATGAGTCGTCCACCACAAGCTACACTCCCAAGTCATCAGTCGTCCATCACAAGCTACACTCCCACGTCATGAGTCGTCCACCACAAGCTACACTCCCACGTCATGAGTCGTCCACCACAAGCTACACTCCCACGTCATGAGTCGTCCATCACAAGCTACACTCCCACGTCATGAGTCGTCCACCACAAGCTACACTCCCACGTCATGAGTCGTCCACCACAAGCTACACTCCCACGTCATGAGTCGTCCACCACAAGCTACACTCCCAAGTCATCAGTCGTCCATCACAAGCTACACTCCCACGTCATGAGTCGTCCACCACAAGCTACACTCCCACGTCATGAGTCGTCCATCACAAGCTACACTCCCACGTCATGAGTCGTTCATCACAAGCTACACTCCCGCGTCATGAGTCGTCCACCACAAGCTACACTCCCACGTCATGAGTCGTCCATCACAAGCTACACTCCCACGTCGTGAGTCGTTCATCACAAGCTACACTCCCACGTCATGAGTCGTCCACCACAAGCTACACTCCCACGTCATGAGTCGTTCATCACAAGCTACACTCCCACGTCATGAGTCGTCCATCACAAGCTACACTCCCACGTCATGAGTCGTCCATCACAAGCTACACTCCCACGTCATGAGTCGTCCACCACAAGCTACACTCCCACGTCATGAGTCTTCCACCACAAGCTACACTCCCACGTCATGAGTCGTCCACCACAAGCTACACTCCCACGTCATGAGTCGTCCACCACAAGCTACACTCCCACGTCATGAGTCGTTCATCACAAGCTACACTCCCACGTCATGAGTCGTCCATCACAAGCTACACTACCACGTCATGAGTCGTTCATCACAAGCTACACTCCCACGTCATGAGTCGTCCACCACAAGCTACACTCCCACGTCATGAGTCGTCCACCACAAGCTACACTCCCACGTCATGAGTCGTCCATCACAAGCTACACTCCCACGTCATGAATCGTCCACCACAAGCTACACTCCCACGTCATGAGTCGTTCATCACAAGCTACACTCCCACGTCATGAGTCGTCCACCACAAGCTACACTCCCACGTCATGAGTCGTCCACCACAAGCTACACTCCCACGTCATCAGTCGTCCATCACAAGCTACACTCCCACGTCATGAGTCGTCCACCACAAGCTACACTCCCAAGTCATCAGTCGTCCATCACAAGCTACACTCCCACGTCATGAATCGTCCACCACAAGCTACACTCCCACGTCATGAGTCGTTCATCACAAGCTACACTCCCACGTCATGAGTCGTCCACCACAAGCTACACTCCCACGTCATGAGTCGTTCATCACAAGCTACACTCCCACGTCATGAGTCGTCCACCACAAGCTACACTCCCACGTCATGAGTCGTTCATCACAAGCTACACTCCCAAGTCATCAGTCGTCCATCACAAGCTACACTCCCACGTCATGAGTCGTCCACCACAAGCTACACTCCCACGTCATGAGTCGTCCACCACAAGCTACACTCCCACGTCATGAGTCGTTCATCACAAGCTACACTCCCAAGTCATCAGTCGTCCACCACAAGCTACACTCCCACGTCATGAGTCGTCCATCACAAGCTACACTCCCACGTCATGAGTCGTCCACCACAAGCTACACTCCCACGTCATGAGTCGTTCATCACAAGCTACACTCCCACGTCATGAGTCGTTCATCACAAGCTACACTCCCATGTCATGAGTCGTCCATCACAAGCTACACTCCCACGTCATCAGTCGTCCACCACAAGCTACACTCCCACGTCATGAGTCGTTCATCACAAGCTACACTCCCAAGTCATCAGTCGTCCACCACAAGCTACACTCCCACGTCATGAGTCGTCCATCACAAGCTACACTCCCACGTCATGAGTCGTTCATCACAAGCTACACTCCCACGTCATGAGTCGTTCATCACAAGCTACACTCCCATGTCATGAGTCGTCCATCACAAGCTACACT
Source organism: Cherax quadricarinatus (assembly GCF_038502225.1). Taxonomy (NCBI): domain Eukaryota; kingdom Metazoa; phylum Arthropoda; class Malacostraca; order Decapoda; family Parastacidae; genus Cherax; species Cherax quadricarinatus. The sequence goes on from NC_091339.1 coordinate 28,630,339, forward strand.
CCCACGTCATGAGTCGTCCACCACAAGCTACACTCCCACGTCATGAGTCGTTCATCACAAGCTACACTCCCAAGTCATCAGTCGTCCACCACAAGCTACACTCCCACGTCATGAGTCGTTCATCACAAGCTACACTTCCACGTCATGAGTCGTCCACCACAAGCTACACTCCCACGTCATGAGTCGTCCACCACAAGCTACACTCCCACGTCATGAGTCGTCCACAACAAGCTACACTCCCACGTCATGAGTCGTCCACCACAAGCTACACTCCCACGTCATGAGCTGGAAACCAACGCAGTGACTGTTTCAGGAACACGACAGAACCGAACGCACGGTCTTGGAGGCGGCCACAAATTCGTCTTACCAAAACCATTGTGCGAAACAACGGGTGTACACACTGGCTGGAACCCAACCTTACATCATCCACCATTCTTCTTTTCTTGAGAAGGTTACCTATCCCTATCCCTCACCTTACCTTCCTGACCTAACCTCTTTTCCTCACGTCATGATTTTTCCTTGTACCCCACCTCTGACCTCTCCTGTGACCTCTCTCGAGCCTGACCTCAGTGTGTTCGTTTGCCTTATGACCTGCTGTAGCTGAGGTGTTACTTAATTGTGTTAAAATCATAAATATAACATAAGGTCAATACTGAATGAAAACGTTATTAATCTACCAAAGGTCATTACCATTATAAAGATTGTACCCGTGTTAGAAATCAGCTTTTTTAAGAGAAGATCAATTCTCTTTTAAATGTTTCGTAATGTTGTTTATCTTGATCATCAATCATGTTTTTTTTTTGTTTTTTTTTTGTTTTAGTGTTGAAAAAATGTCACATCTTTTGAAATAATAGATGATAGAGGAACGCTGAAGATTTTGTCTGACTGGGAGTACGTAAAGATTATTTGTTGTTTTGGTTTTGTGAGTTATGCTAAGAGGTGAGTCCCAGATTTAAGGGAATGGTTATATTTTCTAGTAGCGTTATATTAAGTTTTATACGACACCAATGCACTACCACGTGATGCCACGCACCACCACTTAATGCCACGCACCGCCACGTGATGTCACACACCCCCACATGGCGCAACTGTACCACCACATGATGCCACGCACCAATACATACCACCACACAGCACCACATACCATTACGTTCATCACACACCACTACACAGTACTACCCAGCACCAAAAATCACCACAAATCACCTCGCACCACCATACACCATCACACAGCACCTTAGAGCACCATACAGCAGCATTTACAGTACCACTACACACCACTACATACCACCGCACACCACTACACATCACCACAACATTAAGCGAACACTAAAACCTTTAAAACCCAAGAGAGGAAGGGTAATTTCCCGTAAGGAGAGTGACGGCTCTGCGAAAATGATTTATATTATCACATTAACAATTCTCTTTTAGCTCCTCCTACTCCTCCTCTGCCTTCTTTTTTCCTCTCTTTTCCGCTTCCTCATCAGGTTTCTTTTCCTACGCTTACTGAATTTTACCCTTCTTCGATTCACTTACTTCCGCTACTTCGTCTGCCTTCTCTTCCGACGTCTCCGCGTCCTCTAGCTCTTTCACTTCCTCTTCAGCCTTCAACCTTTTCCCCCTCCTCTTTTCTTCTACCTTCTCTTATTCAGCTTTTTTTCTGTTTTGAAACTTCTTCCTCCTGTGCCTCTTCCTCCTGTCGAGACTTTAGTTTGTAAGTGTAATATTTTCCATCTCTTCTTCGACTTGTTATGAGACAATAGATCCGACAGATGAGCCAATACTTTGTATTGTCCATCTAGAACCACAAGCCTGAAGGCCCAGGAGCTTGTACCCAATTTCTGTGCTAACAACTCCGTGGGCCCAGAATCTTGTGTTCACCGTCTGTGTCCATATCATGGATAATTCCGTCTCAAGAGACGTTTTCGTATCACTCGTCATTTGTTTTTCTCTCTATCTACTACAAGTTTAGAGTTGCACACATTCTCGCATTTGTTTCCAGCTCTCCATCGACACCTGGTGCACACTGAGCCCAACGGGGTGACTTCCAACGATCCCCGCAGGGATACTTCCAACGAGTCCCACGGGGTTACTTCCAACGATCCCTGCAGGGATACTTCCAACGAGTCCCACGGGGTTACTTCCTACGACCCCCCGGAGGAGTACATGCTACTAACCCCTTGAGGTAATTCCCACGGGATTCCAAGCAAGTTCAAGGACTGAAAGCTTCCGGAAATCCCAAGCCCCACCAACATCCGTCTTGGTAGTTGATGAGTTGCTCGGGTAGTTAAAGAGGAACGGTGACGGAGGGTCTCTGCTTAAAAAAATGGTTTGAACAAGTGATTGACGGAGGGTCTTTTGCATTATGCAGGCGTTAAAAAAATATGGAAAGATAGCTTAGGTCACAACACGAATTAAAGAGACGACGAAAGGTATCTCCTGCATAACAACACACATTAAATATGTAACGGTAGGGGTCCTGCATAACACCTGCATTAAAGATGCAACATATGCTAATCTTGTGTAACATAGCGGGTTACACGGGAACAGCAGAGCCACAGACCCGTCACCCTGGCTGTCAATAACCCTATAGGCATCGATATGACCCGATATAATTTATTTCCTGACAGGAGATGGAATTCCTTTCCCGCACATGGCCATCGCGATAATGTAAGTCCTTATTTCTAAGCAACTATTTGTAGCTACAAGAGTAGTGGTATGCTCGTAGTGCCCTACAGTATTCATATTAACCCGAACATAATATTTTTCGTATGTATTTCTAGTGGCTGAAGTACTTACTAACTTACTAACTTCCTCTTTCAGTTTATTCCACTCACCTACTACTACAATCTTTATTAAGAAAAAGTTCCCAGTATCATTTCGACCCCATATTTTCTTTATTTACATATGTGGCCTTTTGTTATCCATGTTGAAAGTGCTCTTTCAACATGGATAACATATTCTTTCATATTCTTTTACAGCCTAGCATGTGACACTTATATTTCCTCCTATAGGCCAGTGTGGGCATCTATTGTGATTTTATCCTCTCACTATAACTCACATCTGGGGTCTATGTTGTAAATCTTCCTTGGAATTTTTTTCTGTGATCTTCGTGTTCGTTTATGTTTGAACATCGCAACTGCACATTCCAATTTGTGCGTAATATCCATAATAACATTTTTAGCATCTCTCCATCCATATATTAGAAAGTTAGTTTCTAATGAGACACTTGTGCAACATTTGTCGCTTTTCTAAACCATATTCATCACAGCTGGTCTATAGTTAGCCAGTGTGACATGCATTTCTTGCAAATTTTACGTGTACAGACTTATGCGAAGGCATTTTGTTAGTACAAAAATTCCTTGGATCCCTTTTTTCTTATTCTCCCAAGAAAATTATCCCACGAATCTGTATTTATGTGATCAGATTTCACTTTCTCCCGTTTCCTGTACTTTAAATTCCATTATCTGGATGTCACTCCGTTTGTTGAATTCATCCAAATAATATTGTATATATATCCTTGTTTGAGATCAACAACTTTGGAAATACAAAGCATTGCTTCCTTGCAAAAACTATTAAGGTATTAACGAATTCTAGGTGCCATCTACTCTCGAATAAGCAAAAAGATTTTTACTTTTCATGTCTGAAGACAAGAGAGAAATTATCATAAACGGGAAATAGAAGACGTGATTAGAGCAGCTTGCCTAGATGAGTGAAAGTTAAATAGGTTTTCTGCTGCCGGCTGATAAACGAAATATGCAATGAATGACGATACAATATATATATATATATATATATATATATATATATATATATATATATATATATATATATATATATATATATATATATATATATAGTGGAGATCAGATATAACGAGAGAATGATGAGAGATATCATATATATATATATATATATATATATATATATATATATATATATATATATATATATATATATATATATATATATATATATATATATATATATATATATATATATTTATATATATATATATATATATATATATATATATATATATATATATATATATATATATATATATATATATATATATATATATATATATATATATATCTTAAATATCACGAATAAAGAGAAATAACATAGATCACGAGCAATGATATCCTAATGAAGATCACGAATAAAGAGAGATGTCATAAGTTATCATTCCGTTCAACAACTTGCTTGAATAAAGATAGATTACTTGAGGAAGATCACGAGAAGTGTGAATGCCTTAAGGAGAGACATCATACAGTCATGGTCAGGTGATTTAAAAATAATCACAGTCAATGATAGATGTGGTAAAGGAAATCACAAAGAAAAATATCTTTAAGAAATTTAGAAACACAGAGATAACCTTAAATAGGATCACGAACAAGGCGAGGCGATTCAAACAGAATCCTAGCCAGCCGAAAACCAACATAATACGAATCCTCAATAATGAAAAAAAAAAAAACTCTCTGAAGACCCCATCTGAAGACGAATGCAAATTTCCTTCTTATGCGCAGAGAGAGAGGCGAACCTCTAATCTTCCCGACGTTAGTAAAGCAGATTTAGTTAAGGACTCCGCTTCTTCTTGTTGATTAGATTGGGAGTCCGATAGGACGTTACTACCCCCGTAGGACTCACTCTGGCTTACTCCCGCATGGGAATGATCTTTTAATCGTTCGCCGAAGCCTGTCACAAGTGAAATTTTACGGTCCCTTCCTCCAGTTCGTGTGGCAATGGACAACACAATAAGGTGAATCCACAATTTTTTTCACATTCTCTAGGCGTGTGTGTTTTTCTTGGAGGGGATTATTTTCAGATTCTTCTGACGTACAGGGTGTCTCGGTGCTATGTGGTAATGGAAACTCAGATTGCGTGGGTTGAAAAAAAATATTTACAAGTGAGAATGCTAAAATGGTCTTCTATCCTCAAGGCTCACACTGCCGTGTGTACAAATTCAATTTTGGTTTTTCCTATAATGCTAAATTAAACGGCTGTTCTGCTTGCATATCTTCTCCCTTCCCTCCCACCGTCCCCCTCCCCTTCCACCGCCTCCCTTCGTCTTCCTTCCTACTTCCCCACCTTCCTTCCCCTATCTATACCCCCTCCCACAAGAAAGCACACCACCCAAGGGACTCCTTACCTTACAGACACACACAGTGGAGGCAGAATCTATACTTAGCTTTAAGAAGAGATACGACAAAGCTCATGGAGCAGGGAGAGAGTGTACCTAGTAGCGACCAGCGAAGAGGCGGGGCCAGTAGCTGTGACTCGTCCCCTGCAACTACATATAGATGAAATAGGTAAGTATAGGCAGCCTGGTTGTTTTAGAGACCAAACAGCAATCAAGAGACGAAGGTTCGAGCCTATACTGTTTATTTCTACTCTTTCACCTCCATCAACTTACCTCTTCTTATACCACATTCTCCAACACACGCAGAGGTTACGGACAGAGCAGTACTCTCTGTCTGTCTGTCTGTCTGTCTATTTGTCTGTCTGTCTGTCTATCGTCCCAGCCGACTTTGTTTACCTTTTCACAAATACTAAAAAATCCAGTTTATCTCAGCCGAGTATAAACGACCTCATTATACACAGACATAATTATATTTTTATAGCATTTTCCAAATGAGAATTATATATACGCTGACAGTTCATGGATGCGATGATGATAATGATGATTTTGGTGATGATGACGATGATGATGCTGGTGATGATAATGACAAAAATAATGAATCATTTTCAGCACCACCACCAATAACAATACTACTACTACTACTACTACTACTACTACTACTACTACTACTACTACTACTACTACTACTACTACTACTACCACTACTACCAATAATAATAATAATAATAATAATAATAATAACAATAGAAATTCAGAAAATTTTCTTTTATGAATTCTATGCATTAAAATGTATAGAAAATGAGAGAAGGAAGAACAGACAAAATTCACAATAAACGAGAATAAGAAGCGGTAGTAAAAAAGGGGACTAATAGTAAAATGGATTAAACCCATTGTGAGTTTAACCCATCAGGATGAGTACCAACTTGATGAATCCACCAGTGGGTGAAACGTCGTCTGCAAGGATTTACCCACTGGAGATGAGTACCTAGTTGATGAGTCCTCCTCTGGGTAGTTTGAAGGTATTACCCCGCAGACTCACTATTCACAGTCTCAAACAACGAGGAAAATCGTTAGCGCTTCCGAAACCCGTGTTTGAGGACCTTTTACTCTCGCAGTTCGGCCTGAAGCCAGATTTACTAGTTAACTGCAAGGTTCCAGAGGGCTGTGACTGTTAGCGCAACGCAGACCTACACAGCCTCCGGGGACTGGCTTGATCTCATCTGTTCTTAGAGGAAATAACTATTCACGTTCTTCTGAAAACTTCTGTTTAGGTATTAACACACACACACACACACACACACACACACACACACACACACACACACACACACACACAAAATCTCTCACTTAAGAAATCTGAATACGGAAGACTTAGAATATATTTCTGAAAACTGTTTAGAATAAGCGGAGCCTCATGGAGCCCAGACCTCGTGAAACACATATGGAAAAATGGAAAATGTCTAAAAGTTTGGCACAAAATTGGTATCAGAATTCAATAAAGAAGTCAAACTAATGTAGGAAAAATAACTTATAATGCTAGAAGAACGGATGGAAAGGTGAAATATGATCACAGCATAAAATATACTTGGAGAAATGTGTTTAACGTACAGGAGGGATAGAGAAGGTAAACACAGACGATTCAGTAAGAGTGGAGCCAGAATGAGGGAACACAAACGCTAAACACAGAGATCACTCGTAAAAGTGTTTGGAAATACTTTTGAGACCGCTACACACTCTGACTATTGTATCCCAGCAAGGTAGAACCTTTCCTTATATTGCTCTATTGCGAATACTGAGAGCATAAGTTATATACCACTGATATATATATCTTAGTGCTTTTTTACCAGGAGCACGAGCCATTGATCCAGCCAACAGCACTCTCCTTGGTGCTCCTCTTGGGCCCAATGCCATCGATCTGATCCTAGAAAAAAAATCTCAGCCCTCAGGACGATGGAAGGCAGGATGAAAAACATCCATACACATGATGCCTTCTACCTACTCACCAGGTGCCTGTCAATCTCAAAACTTACGTACTTCCTGAGAAGCTCCCCAGCCTTCAGCAGTCCGAAACTCAAGGAATACGACTATCTCCTTGAGACCATGCTAGAGAGTGTATTGAATCCTTCCCTCGAAGATGGACAGTGGTTGCAAGCCTCATTTCCAGTCAGGCTTGGGGGGCTGGAAGCACGCAAATCCTCCCAGACTGCCCAGCCAGCTTTCCTATCCTCTTCTATAGCATCAAATGAGTTATAAAACAAATTCTTCAGGAAAACTTCAGTGACTCAACAGGAATACAGGACCCTAGCTACGCCAGTGCCATCACTGAATGGGAGACTCTTGCTGCTCCACACCAAAACCTAGTGCAGCACTGGCCTACAAACAGTCAAGTTGGGATGGCCCGGTCGCTGAAAAGGTGTTTGCCAACATGCTTAGGGCTGTAACATCAGAGAGGGAGACTGCCAGTCTCCAATTTGTGAGTGCACCTTACTCCGGGGACTTCCTCCAAACAGTTCCCATTTCGGCAATGGGAACACGCCTCGACCCTAAGACCCTCCGTATTGCAGTGGCTCTCAGCTTTGCTGCCCCAATTCACAGGGAATACACGTGTATTTGCGGCGATGCGCAAGCCGACCATTAATGGTTTACATTGTATTAACTGTTCCAAAACCAAGGGCTGGCATGCAAGACACAATGAAGTCAACGATATCATAAAGAGAACCCTTGCTACAGCTAGATGCCCAGCAGAGAGGGAGCCCCGATTACTAGCAGCCAACAATACCCACAACCCAGCAAACTGCCCCGAAGGGATCACCATCTTCCATGGAAGAAGGGCAAGCTCTTAGCATGGGACTACACCTGTGTGTCGACGCTGGTTGACACCTACATCCATCACAGTGTCGGGCGACAGGGAGGAGCTGCTGACCACAGGGAGGAGTACAAGATCGGCAAGTTCAGTTACGTAGGTCAACAGTATCAATTTGTCCAAGTGGGATCAGAGACCTTGGGATCATGGGGAAAATATGCCACACGTTTCCTTAAAGAATTGGGTTCCAGACTCATCGACACCACCAGGGACCCAAGGACAGCCACTTTCATGTTCCAGCGCCTCAGCGTGGTCATCTAGAGGGGAAATGCATGCTGCATACTGGACTCGCGTCCGGCTTCGGAGGAGCTGGAGGAGATTCATAATCTTTGATATATTGTACCAATATATTCATGTTTGTGCTTTCTGTCAATGTATTTTGTATATATCTATATATATATATATATATATATATATATATATATATGTATATATATATATATATATATATATATATATATATATATATATATATATATATATATATATATATATATCACTATTTATGTACATTAGACACCCCGTCTGCTGGCCTCAGTTCCTCTTAGCCCTCGGGTGGGTATAACTTAGGGCTGCCCAGCGTGGGCCTGCAGGTATTCTGCAGTGCTTCTTAATAAGGAGGGAATGGCATACGAGGTAAAAAAATAAGAAAAGAAAAAATAGCTATAGTTTACTTAATAAATCTATAATCAAAGAGTAACAGAGAAGTGAAACAGAACGAGACAGATGCAGAAGCAACTTGATAGGTGGACAAGGACAAATAGTTTGAGGGGTGGGAAACAGGTACACAAGGGGTACTGTTGGAAGTTAATGATATTAGGAGATGTCATGAAGTGCTCCATCAGCCTCAGGAAGGAAGTGGAAAGACATGAACGAAGAAGTCTTGGATTTAGGCTCCATACATAGTTTTAAGAGTAGTTACGAAGAATAGTTAATCTAGCAAGTAGCAAGTGAAGAGGCAGTGCCAAGAACCGAGACTCAACCCCTGCAACCCAAAACAGGAGATTTGCAAATAGATGAGAACACATTATTGCACTCTCTCTCTCTCTCTCTCTCTCTCTCTCTCTCTCTCTCTCTCTCTCTCTCTCTCTCTCTCTCTCTTTCTCTCTCTCTCTCTCTCTCTCTCTCTCTCTCTCTCTCTCTCTCTCTCTCTCTCTCTCTCTCTCTCTCTCTCTCTCTCTCTCTCTCTCTCTCTCTCTCTCTCGAAGATTGCAATACTGTGTGAAAACTTTTCAGCGTTTCAAGTGAGGCAATTTCCAGGGAAACTAGACTCACCTTTCCTCACTGTTGTTATAATCCTTCCCCCCCTCCCTCTACCCCTACAACCCCCTTCCTCTACCCCTACAACCCCCCTTCCTCTACCCCCTTCCCTACCTATCCCCTCCCCTATCCCCCAACCTCCCTCTACTACCCCCTTCCTCTACCCCTACCATCCCCTCCTCTACCCCCACTACCCCCTCCCTCTACACCAACAACCCCCTTCCTCTACCCCTACTATCCCCTCCCCTACCCCCACTATCCCCTCCCTCTACACCAACAACCCCTTTCCTCTACCCCTACTATCCCCTCCCCTACCCCCATTACAACCTCCCTCTACTACCCCCTTCCTTTACCCCTACTATCCCCTCCTCTACCCCCACTACCCCCTCCCTCTACCACCCCCTCCTTCTACCCCTACTATCCCCTCCCCCTACCCCCACTACCCCCTTCCTCTACCCCCCTCCCTCTACCCCCACTACCCCCCTCCCACCACAACTATTGAAAAGAGAAATAAATGACGAGTCTCTGTAATTAAACAGATTGCTCTGTATATATATACAAATATATATAAATATATATATATATATATATATATATATATATATATATATATATATATATATATATATTATATTATTATATTAGTACACCTGGTAAAGTGTATGGTAGAATTATTATTGAAAGAATTAAGAGTAAGACGGAGAATAGGATAGCAGATGAACAAGGAGGCTTTAGGAAAGGTAGGGGGTGTGTGGACCAGGTGTTTACAGTGAAACATATAAGTGAACAGTATTTAGATAAGGCTAAAGAGGTCTTTGTGGCATTTATGGATTTGGAAAAGGTGTATGACAGGGTGGATAGGGGGGCAATGTGGCAGATGTTGCAAGTGTATGGTGTAGGAGGTAGGTTACTAAAAGCAGTGAAGAGTTTTTACGAGGATAGTGAGGCTCAAGTTAGAGTATGTAGGAAAGAGGGAAATTATTTCCCAGTAAAAGTAGGCCTTAGACAAGGATGTGTGATGTTACTATGGTTGTTTAATATATTTATAGATGGGGTTGTAAGAGAAGTAAATGCGAGGGTCTTGGCAAGAGGCGTGGAGTTAAAAGATAAAGAATCACACATAAAGTGGGAGATGTCACAGTTGCTCTTTGCTGATGACACTGTGCTCTTGGGAGATTCTGAAGAGAAGCTGCAGAGATTGGTGGATGAATTTGGTAGGGTGTGCAAAAGAAGAAAATTAAAAGTGAATACAGGAAAGAGTAAGGTAATGAGGATAACAAAAATATTAGGTGATGAAAGATTTGATATCAGATTGAAGGGAGAGAGTATGGAGGAGGTGAATGTATTCAGATATTTGGGAGTGGACGTGTCAGCAGATGGGTCTATGAAAGATGAGGTGAATCATAGAACTGATGAGGGGAAAAGGGCGAGTGGTGCGCTTAGGAGTCTGTGGAGACAAAGAACTTTGTCCTTGGAGGCAAAGAGGGGAATGTATGAGAGTATAGTTTTACCAACGCTCTTATATGGGTGTGAAGCATGGGTGTTGAATGTTGCAGCGAGGAGAAGGCTGGAGGCAGTGAAGATGTCATGTCTGAGGGCAATGTGTGGTGTGAATATAATGCAGAGAATTTGTAGTTTGGAAGTTAGGAGGAGGTGCGGGATTACCAAAACTGTTGTCCAGAGGGCTGAGGAAGGGTTGTTGAGGTGGTTCGGACATGTAGAGAGAATGGAGCGAAACAGAGTGACTTCAAGAGTGTATCAGTTTGTAGTGGAAGGAAGGCGGGGTAGGGGTCGGCCTAGGAAAGGTTGGAGGGAGGGGGTAAAGGAGGTTTTGTGTGCGAGGGGCTTGGACTTCCAGCAGGCATGCGTGAGCGTGTTTGATAGGAGTGAATGGAGACAAATGGTTTTTAATACTTGACGTGCTGTTGGAGTGTGAGCAAAGTAATATTTATGAAGGGATTCAGGGAAACCGGCAGGCCGGACTTGAGTCCTGGAGATGGGAAGTACAGTGCCTGCACTCTGAAGGAGGGGTGTTAATGTTGCAGTTTAAAAACTGTAGTGTAAAGCACCCTTCTGGCAAGACAGTGATGGAGTGAATGATGGTGAAAGTTTTTCTTTTTCGGGCCACCCTGCCTTGGTGAGAATCGGCCAGTGTGATAATAATAAATAAATTAGTTAGTTAGTTAAAGATTAGCCGGTATTCTCCCGGCCCGGGCCTTGTCCAAGTGGTGGCCCGGCCTTGGCTCCCTCTTTAGGGAGTGTCTGAGACCTAAGTCTCCCATGGGAAGAGGCACAAGTACCTCCTCATCTTTGGGACCAACTGTCCCCAGGCCTAGCCACAAGCTAGGCCTCTCTGGTCTGCCATCCCCACCCTAAGGGGGCTAATGGGAATGACAGTCTTATGAGCTAAAGGCTCGGGCTCAGGCACCTACCCTACCCTAGAAGGGTTAGGCATGGTGTCGATCTATAAATAAATATATATAAATATATATATATATATATATATATATATATATAATATATATAATATATACATAATATATATATATATATATAATATATATATACGTATATATAAGAACATAAGAACATAAGAACGAAGGAACACTGCAGAAGGCCTACTGGCCCATGCGAGGCAGGTCCAAGTCTCCTACCGGCTTAAGCCAATGCACCCAACCTAGTCAGGTCAGGTCACATTGACTTAAGGGAGGAACACGGCAACCGACCTGGTAGCACAAGCTATCAGGTCTAACTCACACCCACCCACATCTACTCATGTATTTATCCAACCTATTTTTAAAGCTACACAACGTTCTGGCCTCTATAACGGTACTTGGGAGTTTGTTCCACTCATCCACAACTCTATTACCAAACCAGTACTTTCCTATATCCTTCCTGAATCTGAATTTTTCCAACTTAAAACCATTGCTGCGAGTCCTGTCTAGGCTAGATATTTTCAGCACACTATTTACATCCCCTTTATTTATTCCTGTCTTCCATTTATACACCTCAATCATATCCCCCCTAATTCTACGTCTTTCTAGAGAGTGCAGTTTCAGGGCCCTTAGTCTATCCTCATAGGGAAGGTTTCTGATACATGGGATCCACTTTGTCATCCTCCTTTGTACATTTTCCAGAGAATTTATATCCATTCTGTAATACGGTGACCAAAACTGTGCAGCATAATCTAAATGAGGCCTAACCAAGGATGTATAGAGTTGAAGAACAACCTGAGGACTCCTATTATTTATGCTTCTTGATATGAAGCCAAGGATTCTATTAGCTTTATTGCGAACACTTATGCACTGTTGTCTTGGTTTCAGATTACTGCTAACCAGAACTCCTAAATCTTTTTCGCAATCCGTAATATTAAGATCTACATTATTTAGTTTATATGTGGCATGGTTATTGTCCTGTCCAACATTTAGAACTTTGCATTTGTCTATATTAAACTGCATCTGCCACTTCTCCGACCACTGCATCAGTCTATTCAAATCTTCCTGGAGTGCTCGAATGTCCTCGTCAGAATGAATTCGACGGCCTATTTTGGTGTCATCGGCAAACTTGCCGATGTCGCTCTTTATGCCCTCATCTATGTCGTTTATGTAGATTGTGAACAGCAGGGGGCCCAACACTGACCCCTGTGGAACACCGCTCGTGACACTTCCCTACTCTGATTTCTCCCCATTTATGCAAACTCTCTGCTGCCTATTTGTCAACCATGCCTCTATCCAGGAAAAAATTTCTCCTCCTATTCCATGTGCTTTAATTTTCCTCAATAGTCTCTGATGTGGGACCCTGTCAAAAGCCTTACTGAAGTCCATATACACAATATCATATTCATTACCATGATCTACCTCCTCAAATACCTTAGTGAAAAAAGTTAATAAATTCGTAAGGCAGGAACGCCCCTTTGTAAAACCATGCTGAGATTCGTTGATTAATTTATGCTTTTCAAGGTGGCTACGAACTGCCTCGGCAATTATTGATTCCATAAATTTTCCCACTATGGAGGTTAGGCTTATTGGTCTATAGTTCGAAGCTAAGGACCTGTCACCTGTTTTGATAATAGGTATCACATTTGCCATTTTCCACTTATCTGGCACCATGCCAGTTTGTAGTGATATGTTGAAAAGATTAGCCAAAGGTGTGCTAAGCTCCTCTTTACATTCCTTTAGAACCCTTGCATACAGTTCATCAGGGCCTGGGGATTTGTTAGGTTTTAATTTATCTATTTGCCTAAGGACCATGTCACTTGTGACCCTAATAGTGCACAGTTTATTATCGTCCTGTTCTACATAATTTATCATTACTGGAATATCGCTGGTATCCTCCTGTGTAAAAACTGAGAGGAAGTATGTGTTAAAAATTCTACACATTTCCTTATCACTGTCAGTGAGCTGACCCGAGGAACTTTTGAGTGGGCCTATCTTGTCCCTGATCTTACTTCTGTATACCTGAAAGAATCCTTTTGGGTTAGTCTTCGATTCTCTTGCAACTTTAACCTCATAATCTCTTTTTGCTTTTCTAATTCCCTTTTTTATTTCTCTCTTTAACTGAATATATCGATTTCTCAATTGCCCCTCTCCTCTTTTGATTTGCCTATATATGCCTCTCTTTTGACCAATCAGATATTTTAATCTATTCATCCATTTAGGATCATTTTTGTTTGATCTGATTTCCCTATTTGGAACATAATTTGACTGAGCAGCTAGAACTATGCCCTGGAAAGCATCATATCGGCAACCATCTCCACCTACCTGACCCTTAGTCAGGTCATTCCAGTTCAGCCCACCTAAGTAATTTTTCAGTCCTATGAAATCAGCCAAGCGAAAGTCAGGGACGGAGACTTGATTGCCATTATTAGGGGAATTCCATGATATATTAAAACTGAGTGATTTGTGATCACTTTCCCCAAGCTCATCATTAACCTCAAGATTATTAATTAGTGTTTCCCTACTGGCAAGAACCAAGTCAAGGAGGTTATTTCCCCTAGTTGGCTCTGTCACAAACTGTTTTAAAAAACAATCCTGGATCGTATCAAGAAAGTCACCTGACTCTAAATTTCCTGTCAAATTGCTCCAGTCAATCTGTCTATAGTTGAAATCTCCCATTAGCACAACATTTTCGTATGTAGATGCCTTACGAATATCGTCCCATAGAAGTTTACTGCACTCCCTATCAAGATTTGGGGCCCTGTAAATCACACCCAAAATTAGTTTTTCTCGGCCCTCGAGAAGCTGTAACCAAACAGATTCAGTGGCTGACGCTTCTAATTTAATATCTTGTCTAACACAACAATTTAAATTGTCTCTGACATACATCGCTACTCCACCACCTTTCCTGTTGACCCTGTCAGTGTGGAATAATTTATAGCCTTGTATGTGACATTCAAGTATGTGACAAAAGTAATTTGGAAACCTCCCTTAACCTTAGTTAAATTAACGTAATTTTTTTTTTTGCTAAATTCTTCTATATATATCATGGATCACTTTACATTTACTTAATATTACCTAACTCTATTATATGTACTTTTTTTTCGTTTTGTTCAGACTGAAAATAGTAGAGTTATGGCATAAAAAATTCACTCTGGATATTTGACAGAAAACGGCGTTGCCACATAGGCCACACTCACCAGTTCGGTTTATATGGCACGCCACACACACACACACACACACACACACACACACACACACACACACACACACACACACACACACACACACACACACACACACACACACACACACACACACACACACACACACACACACACACACACACACACACATATATATAACGTAAGGTAAGGGTTAGACTCAGAAGTGTCCCTGTTCCCAGATGATGTGAAGTTAATGAGGAGAATTAAATCAGACGAGGATCAGGTAGGACTTCAAAGAGACCTGGACAGACTGGACATCTGGTCCAGCAAATGCCTACTCGAATTCAACCCCGCCAAATGCAAAGTCATGAAGATCGGAGAAAGGCAAAGAAGACCACAGATAGAGTATAGGCTATGTGGCCAACGACTGCAACCTTCGCTCAATGAGAAAGATCTTGGGGTGAGTATAACACCGAACACGTCTCTGGAAGCGCACATCAACCAGATAACTGCTGCAGCATATGGGCGCCTGGCAAACCTGAGATTAGCATTCCGATACCTAAGTAAAGAATCTTTCAAGACACTGTACACCGTGTACGTCAGGCCCATACTGGAGTATGCATCACCAGTTTGGAACCCGCACCGGGTCAAGCACGTTAAGAAATTAGAGAAAGTACAAAGGTTTGCGACAAGGTTGGTTCCAGAGCTAAGGGGAATGTTCTACGAAGAAAGCTTGAGGGAAATCGGCCTGACGACACTGGAGGACAGAAGGGATAGGTTAGACATGATAACGACATACAAAATACTGCGTGGAATAGACAGGGTGGACAGAGACAAGATGTTCCAGAGAGAGGACACAGAAACAAGGGGTCACTCTTGGAAGCTGAAGACTCAGATGAGCCACAGGGATGTTAGAAAGCATTTCTTCAGTCATAGAGTGGTCAGGAAGTGGAACAGTCTGGCGAGCGATGTAGTGGATGCAGGAACCATACATAGCTTTAAGACGAGGTATAATGAAGCTCATGGAGCAGGGAGAGAGAGGACCTAGTAGCGTTCAGTGAAGAGGCGGGGACAGGAGCTGAGTCTCGACCCCTGCAACTACAATTAGGTAGGTACACACATAAATATGTACATACAGAAACGCAGATTCATCATTCCAGTCAGTCCACAAGACAGTATATATTTCTAACTTGTGGACCCATACAAACCATACTGAGGTCTCCACACTCCCGCCTGGTCACCGCTCTACAAGTGAATCCTGACCAATGTATGTTCCATACAGACTTACCACATGTCTGGAATATGTGAAGATACAGTTTGTTGAAGTAGATATGTGTATGAATGAGGAAGGTGGCGTGGTGCTGGACTAGTTTGTTCCAGGAAGTGACTCCAGCGCTGCCTTTCCTTCACCTAGGACCTTTTTATGTAAGGCTCAGTCATTCCTTCTCAAAATATAAATAATAATAATAATACTAATAATAATAATAATAATAATAATAATAATAATAAGAATAATAATAATAATAATATTATTATTATTATTATTATTATTATTATTATTATTATTATTATTATTATTATTATTATTATTATTATTATTATTATTATTATTATTACAGGCTAATACTGATCGTTGGCGGCTCTCTGTAAGAGTATATAATTAATTAAATTGAAATCAATGATTTGACAACCTGTTCCACAACAAATATGACTCACAGCTTCTGTCTCCTTGCTTGGAATGGGAAACGTTTCTACCCCACTCGAGACAGAGGTGGAGAATACACGAATATCCCAGCACATAGAAGAACAGAACTTACGACGACGTTTCGGTCCGTCTTGGACCATTTTCTAGTCACTTTCTAGTGTGTGCTGGTTGTGTATTGTTCTAGTTATGGTATTGTGCCTTTTTGTTCTCGATGAAGGGAAGAGTGTTTGCCACACTGAACGAAGGGGCAGTACTGTTAACCAGGGGAAAGGGAGGGTGGAGGGGGGGGGGTTGAAGAGCAAGGAGGGCCTGGGATGCCTCAGAAAATATTGCTCTTGGGCAATATAGGCGCAATTAACTAAGAGGAGCAAGTTATGCTTTTCTCTCTGGAATATGTAAGTGAAAGCTTTAGCTGGAGCGAGTTGAATTTCTCTCTCTCCCTCTCTCTCTGTCTCTGTCTCTCTGTCTCTGTCTCTCTCTCTCTATCTCTCACTCTTTCTCTCTTGAGAGTTCCCTTTAAGTTGTATGTTATCTTTGGATTTTACACACTGAGATTTTTGTTTTGTCTTCCTCTTGGCGTGTAATATGTGAGACGTGACCTTGACAGGGGTCAAGGATGGGTCAGGGGGATCAGGAGGGAGAAGGTTGGGGGGTTAGAAGTGGTAGGTAGGAGATGGGAAGGTAGAAGAAGAGGGAACCAGGCGGGAGGAGGGGGAATTCTGAAAAGTGAACATTACAGACCTGGAACACTACAGACCAGGAACACTACAGTCCAGGAACACTACAGACCCGGAACACTACAGACTAGGAACACTACAGACCAGGAACACTACAGTCCAGGAACACTACAGACCCGGAACACTACAGACCAGGAACACTACAAACCTGGAACACTACAGACCAGGAACACTGCAGACTACAAACCAGGAACACTACAGACCCGGAACACTACAGACCAGGAACACTGCAGACTATAGACCAGGAACACTACAGACCAGGAACACTGCAGACTACAGACCAGGAACACTACAGACCAGGAACACTACAGACCAGGAACACCTGGTCTGGACCAGCTTCTTGCATTAACAGGGTTTATCTCAACACTTCTAAAAAAATTCCGTTTTTTTCACGGGAAACTGAGAAGGATTTCAAGATAAGTGCTTCCCGAGGCGAAGGTCGGAGGATAGGCGAACAGGTGATAGGTCGGACGATAGGTGAACAGGTGATGGGTCGGAGGACAGGTGAACAGGTGATAGGTCCACCTTGTCAATTACTCAAATTTCTTAACCTACTTGACCAGGTGTGGGTTCTATACTGTGCTGATTCCTCCAACATGATTCCTTACTCAGGTGTCGAAATGCTATTCTTAGGTTTCCCAGGCACCCATATTCTGTAGCAGTTATTTCGTTGATGTGCGCCACAGGAGATGTGTTGGGTATGATGCTCACCCAGGGTGTAATCCATCTGCGGTCTTCTTTGACCCTCTCCAGTCTTCATGACTTTGCACTTGGTGGGGTTAAACTCCAGGAGCCAATTGTTGGACCAGGCTTGCAGCCTGTCCAGATCCCTTTTGCAGAACTACCGTGTGTGTGTGTGTGTACTCACCTAGTTGAGGTTGCGGGGGTCGAGTCCGAGCTCCTGGCCTCCTGGTGTGTGTATGTGTGTGTGTGTGTGTGTGTGTGTGTGTGTGTGTGTGTGTGTGTGTGTGTGTGTGTGTGTGTGTGTGTGTGTGTGTGTGTTTGTGTGTGTGCGTGCGTGTATCTATCTGTCTGTCTGTCTGTCTGCCATTTCGTACAGGAATATGAGCGTTGTAATATTCGCACAGCGTGATGGATGATCCTGTCCTATGTCAACAAAATTTGGCTATGGTGGACGTAGGGCAGACGTGAGAGAAAGAGAGAAAGAGTGAAAGAGAAAGAGAGAAAGAGTGAAAGAGAGAGAGAGAGAGAATGCCTGTCAACCAGTCTCCCGTCTGCTCCCACCAGTTCCTGACACTTGACAGTCATACCGTCCCACACTACAGTGTTAATAAACGCTACGACCATATTCTTCTCTTTTGTTTTTCATTCCTGATGCCTAAAGTCACCGAAATGAAACATTCTTGTTGCTTTTTCCACAGTGGAATGAGCTCTAACAGCCCGAGTTAGTTTAATTAGTTGTCTCTTACTAGAATTATCTCACACTAGATGAGCCTAGATGGGCAATGTTTCTGTTGGCTGGTGGCCGTTAGAGGTTAATTAAGATAATATTGTATGTGGAGGGGCAATTATATTTCTAGATTATTGTGGTCGATCTGTTTTAGAAGTTTCCTTGAGGATATTTTCAATCTACAGGTTGTTGATAAAAGTTTTTTTTTTGTATGTTGAGGCTATATTTACTGTTTATTTTTCTGTGCCTCTGACTGACTGAACGGAGGTTGGCTTGTTGCTGGACGGAAGCAGAACAGAGAGTGGACGTAGGCTCCAGAGTTCTCTTAAAAAAATAACAGAATATTATGATTTATTTCGTGTATTACAAGCTGGTTGATGCTGTCTTGTGAGTCTCCACCTATCTCGTGTATTGGGCAAATTGACTTACTTATTTAATATCGTTGTTGGATACAAAGAGAGACACCGCAAAGAACAGTCATTTAGTGGGATAATGTTCCGTTCTGTGTAGAGGTGGTGAAAAGGGATTTGATATTGAACCTCACAAGAGACTAGGACAAAAGCTTGAGAAGGGATGAAGGTATGACTAAAGCTTGAGAGGGTAAGAAGGTATGACAAAAGCTTGAGCGGGGAAGAAGATATGACAAAGTGAGTTACAGTGAATCAAGGAATGTCTCATGGGTAGGAGACAATGAGCGACTGTCCGAGCAGAGATGTCAGCGTGAGGATGAGTAACAATCTGGGTTCCACAGGAATCGGTATTAGGACCAGTACTGTTTCTGGTATATGTGAACAACATACCACTGGCTCCTTGAACTCCAAGCGTATTACATGAAGCACACATCACCAGAATAATGTCAACAGTGAATGTTCGAATGGTAAATTTAATACGAGCTTTTAGGAATCTCATTAGTCATTCACAGCTCTATGTAAGAAATATATGAGGCCAAATTTTGAGTATAGAGCATCAGTATGGAACCTACATCTGATAGAATACGTAAAGAAACTGTAGAAAGTACTGAGGCATGCAGTGAGACTAGCCCAAGAGCTGAGGGGCATGGGGCAAAAGGGAAACCTAAAGGAAATGAATCTGGTGGTATCAGAGGACTAGAAAGCCGTGGGAGACACGATAACGATATGGAAAATATTCATAGAACTTGATGGAGTGGACAGGGATAGACTGAAAGGCGGGAAACGGGTACTCAAGGGTATAGTTGGAAATTATAAAACACGCGAGTCAAGATGTAATGAAGTATTTATTCAACCTCAGCAGTGTGGCGAGGAAGTGTAATGACCTGGACGACGTTGTAGTGGAGGCAGGTTCCATACACAGTTTTAAGAGACAGGGCCAATGAGACGAAGAGGGGGTAAACTCAGCAAGTGGCTGTAGGAAGGATCAAGAGCTGAGACTCGACCCCTAGAACCACAAATAGGTCAGCATGAAGAGGTGAGTGTACACACACACACACACACACACACACACACACACACACACACACACACACACACACACACACACACACACACACACACACACAAACACACAAACACACACACATACACACGCACACAAACACACATAATCACCATAAAACACACAAAAAACAACTTGATGATCTCTCAAACTCTCCCAGAGTAGCTATACAAGATGAAGTTTAACAACAGTGAATATGCTAAACTCCGCCGACGGCCGTAGCTGGTTGCACTGAGACACTGCAATCGACTAACCTTCCTTCAACACTCGTCTACAGACGCTTCTCATCTCGCTGGGGAGGCAGTATACACGTCGTTTCAGAATCCTGTGTAGCATGTCTCACTCTCTCCTAAGTTTATACCTGTCTCTCTCTATTTCTCTGTGACTCTGTTTCTTCGCTTGTATTCACCTATTTGTGGTTGCAGGGGTCGAGTCACAGGTTTTCGCCCCACCTCTTCCCTTGTAACTTTTTGCATTAGCCATATTAGCCATTGTAATGATTTTTGATATCTCTGTCTGTATGTATGTGTGTGTATATCTCTCTCTCTCTCTCCCTCTCTTTCTCCAAAATACCTTCTGTGTATTCATTTATGAGTCTTTCCTTCCCATTTTATTCCTTCCTAAATCTGATACTTGCATTTCCAGAGAATACCGTGTGAGTCTCGCTCTCCGACGCGGGAGAAGAAAAAACATTCACTGTTATCTCACAAAAGTTAGTGCTCAACTTGGCAGTGTGTGACAACTTGCAAAGGACACCCGTCTAGTGACTTTGCATTCATTAATATTCTTCCGTGTCGAGCTGGGGTTATTGCTAGTGTGTGTGTGTGTGTGTGTGTGTGTGTGTGTGTGTGTGTGTGTGTGTGTGTGAGTGTTTTATCACGATTATTTTTAAATGTTGCAATAATTTTTCCCCCTCGTAATACACAATTCTTCTCTCATAATCAAATGCAAGCGGGCTGTTGTCAATCTTTTTTGTTTCCCTGATAATAATTCTTTATTTCTTCATTCTTTTTAACGTTTCTGAATATTTTCTCTTTCGATATACATCACTGAGCAACTGAGCACCATACGTGAGCCCCACAATTGAACTCCATACGTGAACTTCTCTTCTGAGCACCATACTTCAGGTTCTTATAGGTAAGCTTCACTATAAGTGAGCACCGGAGTCTGACTTGTCTTCGACATGAACAATCTCTTCCATATATTCTCCATATACTTAAAGGCAATATTAAAGTGATGTATTTGATTGCTTAATAATCGGGCTTATATGGTGGTTTTCCTGGAGACGAATATACCTGGAGTTTAGGGGGGTCAACGCCCCCGCAGCCCAGTCTGCAACCGGGCCTTGTACCATAATTTTTCGTATCACTAAAAATCTACAACCTATGTTCCTATGGCTTATATTATTCAACTTAACATTTAAATGGATCCTCGTAGCACCTACGTCCATCAGCATCACGTCACATTTCCAAATTGAAATTCACTATCTCTTATTCACGAAAACAGTGAAAGTGCAAGAGATGAACACCTGAGGCAACAAGGTAAGGAAAAACACCTGAAAATAAAACGCACAGGTGTTGATTTTGTTGTTAAAGCATAATGACTACACGACATTGTCGCTGCATCTTACCAGTGCAGAATACGATAGTGTATATACAGTGAAATATACACACTTCTCGGTGTATATATTAGGAGAGATACACACAGGCAGTATATACAGATGCACATAAGTACATGTAGAGGTGCATACGACTGATGACGGCAGCTCACTACATCATATCAAACCAGCCTCATACACTGTTTTAAATGACATGTCAAATGTATGGTCGTAGAATTTAGCTAAAGCAATGGCATTAGCAGGCAATTAGCGTGTCAGCACTGTGTCACAACCTTTGGTTCAGTGTTGCAATGCTTAATCCGCTTCGAGTTCTCTTTGTGTATCGTTCAGTGGTTCCTGGTTCCGGGATATTATTTATGTTGCTTTTCTGTCTGTTGTTGTTTCTTGTTGTTGTTTGGGTTTTGTTTGTTGTTGTTGTTATTATTGGTTGTTGTTGTTGTTGTCTTTAATTTTATTATTATTATTAATATTATTGCAATTATTATTATTATTATTATTATTATTATTATTATTATTATTATTATTATTATTATTATTATTATTATTATTATTATTATTCTTATTATTGTTGTTGTGTTTTGTTGTTGTTGTTGTAAATATTTATTGTGTATGTATGTGTGTGTGTGAGTGTGTGTGTGTGTGTGTGTGTGTGTGTGTGTGTGTGTACTCACCTAGTTGTACTCACCTAGTTGAGGTTGCGGGGGTCGAGTCCGAGCTCCTGGCCCCGCCTCTTCACTGATCGCTACTAGGTCACTCTCCCTGAGCCGTGAGCTTTATCATACCTCTGCTTAAAGCTATGTATGGATCCTGCCTCCACTACATCGCTTACCAAACTATTCCACTTACTGACTACTCTGTGGCTGAAGAAATACTTCCTAACATCCCTGTGATTCATCTGTGTCTTCAACTTCCAACTGTGTCCCCTTGTTACTGTGTCCAATCTCTGGAACATCCTGTCTTTGTCCACCTTGTCAATTCCTCTCAGTATTTTGTATGTGGTTATCATGTCCCCCCTATCTCTCCTGTCTTCCAGTGTCGTCAGGTTGATTTCCCTTAACCTCTTCTCGTAGGACATACCTCTTAGCTCTGGGACTAGTCTTGTTGCAAACCTTTGCACTTTCTCTAGTTTCTTTACGTGCTTGGCTAGGTGTGGGTTCCAAACTGGTGCAGCATACTCCAATATGGGCCTAACGTACATGTATGTGTGTATGTGTGTGTGTGTGTGTGTGTGTGTGTGTGTGTGTGTGTGTGTGTGTGTGTGTGTGTGTGTGTGTGTGTGTGTGTGTGTGTGTGTGTGTGTGTGTGTGTGTGTGTGTGTGTGTGTGTGTGTGTGTGTGTGTGTGTGTGTGTGTGTGTGTGTGTGTGTGTGTGTACTCATCTAATTGTACTCACCTAATTGTGGTTCCAGGGGTCGAGACTCAGCTCCTGGCCGCGCCTCTTCACTGATCGCTACTGGGCCCTCTCTCTCTGCTTCCTGAGCTTTGTCATACCTCTTCTTAAAACTATGTATGGTTCCTGCCTCCACTACTTTACTTGCTAGGCTATTCCACTTGCTGACAACTCTATGACTGAAGAAATGCTTCCTAACGTCCCTGTGACTCGTCTGAGTCTTCAGCTTCCAGTTGTGACCCCTTGTCCCTGTGTCCCCTCTCTGGAACATCCTATCTCTGTCCACCTTCTCTATTCCCCGCAGTATCTTGTATGTCGTTATCATTTCTCCCCTGACCCTTCTGTCCTCCAGTTTCGTCAGTCCGATTTCCCTTAACCTTTCCTCGTACGACATTCCTTGAGCTCTGGGACTAGCCTTGTTGCAAACCTTTGTACTTTCTCTAACTTCTTGACGTGCTTGACCAGGTGTGGGTTCCAGACTGGTGCTGCATACTCCAGTATGGGCCTAACATACACAGTGTACAGTGTCTTGAACGATTCCTTATTAAGGTATCGGAACGCTATTCTCAGGTTTGCCAGGCGCCCGTATGCAGCAGCAGTTATTTGGTTGATGTGTGCCTCCGGTGATGTGCTCGGTGTTATGGTCACCCCAAGGTCTTTCTCCCTGAGTGAGGTCTGTAGTCTTTGTCCACCTAGCCTATACTCTGTCTGCGGTCTTCTTTGCCCCTCCCCAATCTTCATGACTTTGCATTTGGCTGGATTGAATTCGAGAAGCCAGTTACTGGACCACATGTCCAGCCTGTCCAGGTCTCTTTGCAGTCCTGCCTCATTCTCGTCCGATTTAATTCTTCTCATCAACTTCACGTCATCTGCGAACAGGGACACTTCAGAGTCTATTCCTTCCATCATGTCGTTCACATAAATCAAAAATAGCACTGGTCCTAGAACTGACCCCTGTGGGACCCCACTCGTCACAGGCGCCCACTGTGATACCTCTTCACGTACCATGACTCGTTGCTGCCTCACTGTCAGGTATTCCCTGATCCATTGCAGTGCCCTCCCTTTTACATGCGCCTGATCCTCCAGCTTCTGCACTAATCTCTTTTGGGGAACTGTGTCAAAGGCCTTCCTGCAGTCTAGGAAAACGCAATCTACCCACCCCTTTCTCTCTTGTCTTACTTCTGTTACCTTGTCATAAAACTCCAGGAGGTTTGTGATACAAGATTTGCCTTCCATGAACCCATGCTGGTTTTCATTTATAATCTTGTTCCTTTCCAGGTGTTCGACCACTCTCCTCCTGATAATCTTCTCCATGACTTTGCACACAATACATGTCAGAGACACAGGTCTGTAGTTTAGTGCCTCGTTTCTGTTTCCTTTCTGTGTACGT
>NC_091339.1:28659932-28689932 GCF_038502225.1 Cherax quadricarinatus
CAACCAGGACAGCAAGACCAGTGGTGCTGCTCTCTCATACACTGTCATGCTATCAACCAGGACAGCATGACCAGTAGTGCTGCTCTCTCATACACTGTCATGCTATCAACCAGGACAGCATGACCAGTAGTGCTTCTCTCTCATACACTGTCATGCTATCAACCAGGACAGCATGACCAGTAGTGCTGCTCTCTCATACACTGTCATGCTATCAACCAGGACAGCATGACCAGTGGTGCTGCTCTCTCATACACTGTCATGCTATCAACCAGGACAGCAAGACCAGTAGTGCTGCTCTCTCATACACTGTCATGCTATCAACCAGTAGTGCTGACAGCATGCTATCAACCAGTAGTGCTGCTCTCTCATACACTGTCATGCTATCAACCAGGACAGCAAGACCAGTAGTGCTGCTCTCTCATACACTGTCATGCTATCAACCAGGACAGCATGACCAGTAGTGCTTCTCTCTCATACACTGTCATGCTATCAACCAGGACAGCATGACCAGTAGTGCTGCTCTCTCATACACTATCATGCTATCAACCAGGACAGCAAGACCAGTAGTGCTGCTCTCTCATACACTGTCATGCTATCAACCAGGACAGCATGACCAGTAGTGCTGCTCTCTCATACACTGTCATGCTATCAACCAGGACAGCAAGACCAGTAGTGCTGCTCTCTCATACACTGTCATGCTATCAACCAGGACAGCATGACCAGTAGTGCTTCTCTCTCATACACTGTCATGCTATCAACCAGGACAGCATGACCAGTAGTGCTGCTCTCTCATACACTGTCATGCTATCAACCAGGACAGCATGACCAGTAGTGCTTCTCTCTCATACACTGTCATGCTATCAACCAGGACAGCATGACCAGTAGTGCTGCTCTCTCATACACTGTCATGCTATCAACCAGGACAGCATGACCAGTAGTGCTGCTCTCTCATACACTGTCATGCTATCAACCAGGACAGCATGACCAGTAGTGCTTCTCTCTCATACACTGTCATGCTATCAACCAGGACAGCATGACCAGTAGTGCTGCTCTCTCATACACTGTCATGCTATCAACCAGGACAGCATGACCAGTAGTGCTTCTCTCTCATACACTGTCATGCTATCAACCAGGACAGCATGACCAGTAGTGCTGCTCTCTCATACACTGTCATGCTATCAACCAGGACAGCATGACCAGTAGTGCTTCTCTCTCATACACTGTCATGCTATCAACCAGGACAGCATGACCAGTAGTGCTGCTCTCTCATACACTGTCATGCTATCAACCAGGACAGCATGACCAGTAGTGCTGCTCTCTCATTCATTACCCTGTGTACTGTGTCAAAAATTTTTCTTGACAATTGATAGAACAATGAAATTGTATCAAGAGAAAGAGAGAGAGAGAGAGAGAGAGAGAGAGAGAGAGAGAGAGAGAGAGAGAGAGGACGGCTTTAGAAATATATAAAAGACAACTCACAAATCCCTTTTCATATAAAAATAACTCTGTGCTAAAAGGAACAATATACAAAATATTTTTCCCCTAGAAGTTAAACCATGATTAAAAAAGATTTACCCGGAGAAGGACAAGAGAATTTGTTAAATAAATATTTTTAATGCCTTATAATATATGAAAAAAAAACATGAAATATTTTCATGTTCTATAATTTTTATAAACCCGGTTGTATAATTTTTATAAACCCGGTTGTATAATTTTTATAAACCCGGTTGTATAATTTTTATAAACTTAGTTGTATAATTTTTATAAACTTAGTTGTATAGTTATTATAAACTTAGTTGTATAGTTATTATAAACTTAGTTGTATAATTTTTATAAATCCAGTTGTATAGTTATTATAAATCCTGTTGTATAATTATTATAAATCCAGTTGTATAATTATTATAAATCCTGTTGTATAATTATTATAAATCCAGTTGTATAATTATTATAAATCCTGTTGTATAATTATTATAAATCCAGTTGTATAGTTATTATAAATCCAGTTGTATAGTTATTATAAATCCAGTTGTATAGTTATTATAAATCCAGTTGTATAATTATTATAAATCCAGTTGTATAATTATTATAAATCCTGTTGTATAATTATTATAAATCCAGTTGTATATTTTTTTATAAATCCAGTTTGATATATATTATACAACTTCAAACGTGTATAATAGAGAGTGGAAGAAAAACACTAATTATTGCCGGAGAGATAATCTCTCCAGAGATTATCACTCGAGAAATGATTATATAGTAATTCTTGAAAAAGAGACAATAACAAAAGTAATTCCTTTATTTCAAAGGAATAAAGATATATTTGAAGAAGACAGATTATTACATGAAAGATTATTACAAGAGATAGTTAACAAGGTACAGATTTTAACAGGAAAAATTTAACATGAACTTTAACAAGTCATATTTTAACAAGAATTTTAACAAGAGGCAGATTTTAACAAGAGACAGATTTTAGCAAGATTTTAGCAAGACACAGATTTTAACATGAGACATATTTTAACAAGAGGCAGTTTTTAACAAGAGACAGATTTTAGCAAGATTTTAGCAAGACACAGATTTTAACATGAGACATATTTTAACAAGAGGCAGTTTTTAACAAGAGACAGATTTTAGCAAGATTTTAGCAAGACACAGATTTTAACGTGAGACATATTTTAACAAGAGGCAGTTTTTAACAAGAGGCAGTTTTTAACAAAACAGATTTTAACAATATACATATAACAACTAAATGCTGACATCCCTCAGTTGATATCATATACCATGTGAAGTCTACCATCTGAATCCCTCAAGATAGCAAAAGTAATAGACATCATGTCTGATATCGATATCCCAAAAGGTAAGCAGAAACTGCTGTCATCATGTCTGACATCATAGGTATCCCCTAAGACACACAGAAACTACTGACATCGTGTCTGACATCACAAGTATCCCCTAAGGCACACAGTAACTACTGACATCGTGTCTGACATCACAGGTATCCCCTAAGATACACAGAAACTATTGACATCGTGTCTGATATCAGAGGTATCCCCTAAGGTACACAGAAACTACTGGCTTCGGGTATGACATCACAAGTATCCCCTAAGATACACAGAAACTAGGGTACAAAGAAAGTGCTGATCTCAGGACTAAAAATCTCGGTACCCCCTGAGGTAAGCAGGGACTGCTGACATCAGGACTGACATCCTCGGTATCCCCTGAGCTATGAGAGAACTGTTAATAAACCAACAACGAAGCATAAAAAAAACAACTTAAAAATGGAATGAGAAAGATGGTAAAAGGAGAAATGTAAAACAAAAGTGCAGTGAATAAAAAGGAATATGTGAATCGCTAGTAAACGCTGGGAGAGAGGAAGAGGGAGACAAAGGAAAATGAAGAGAGAGACAGGTGGACGAAACTGCCAAACACAAGCAAACAGGGAATTAGCAGACACAGGAGCAAATATTCAATTACGCAGAAATGGTAAACACAAAGAGCTATACATATGTACGTGAATTATACAGATGTATTGCACACACACACACACACACACACACACACACACACACACACACACACACACACACACACACACACACACACACACACACACACACACACACACACACACACACACACGCACACACTGCATACTAAGATCTCTACCAGTGGTGGAGTGCATTTGGCTGATGTGTTTTGACTGCAGGCTGGTGCTCAGCTCTCCCTCTCCTGCACACCTCCTGCCGTCACGATCCTGGGCTACACTCTGAGCCCAAGATCAACACTCGGACAACACATAGATAGGGAAACATGACGGCTATTTCATTTGTGGGATTTACAACCTGAGCTGAACGCGTGAGTGATAGATTTCCCTTAAAGGGGGAACAGAGTGATGGTGGTGTGTGTGTGTGTGTGTGTGTGTGTATGTGTGTGTGTGTGTGTGTGTATGTGTGTGTGTGTGTGTGTGTGTGTGTGTATGTGTGTGTGTGTGTGTGTGTGTGTGAGTGTGTGTGTGTGTGTGTGTGTGTATGTGTGTGTGTGTGTGTGTGTGTGTGTGTGTGTGTGTGTGTGTGTGTGTGTGTGTGTGTGTGTGTGTGTGTGTGCTTTATCTACGTTCATCCAGTTAGTGTATCCATAGGTTCTGTGGCGATGCTTGTCAGTGGGACGGATATATAGTTAAATAGGTCTTCTTTGCTGTTTTTTTTTAAACAGTAGCATACTGATTTATAGTTTCAATCTCTGCCACTTTACCTACATGTAAAAAAAAATGTTTTACAAACGGCACTCTAACAGCTCACGCTGTTCTAGAACTTATGGCAATATGACTCCTTATTCGTTTGTTTTAATCTGTGAAAATTTGATTTCAACAACTACATTTCAGCTGTGGTTATTCCCGTTAGTTTTCTCTTCAAGTATTCTTGTTTGAGCTAAAATCCGCTACTTTTAGGTATTACTCCTGCAATTACACTTTAACACTTAACATTTTTGCATCTCTTATCTCTCAAATTCTTTCACCATCTCCGGTGTCAATATCTCCTCTGTATTTGACTAAGGAAACCTGTGGCGTAGACGAAATGGTTCGCCAGTTTTGATTACCAAGTGTTGCACATACATCTTATTGATCAGCATCTCTTATATTGTCATCATGACTCACGAAAATCGTAATGGCACTATTGTAAACAAACCATACCACGGGTGGGGCTTGAACCCGCGTCAGAGAGTCGTAAAACTCCAGACTGATACGGTAGCCACTGAGCCAGCTGGCTACAATAAGATTAATTCAACTAGGTATATTTATACACCATAGGAAGGTTATCATAGGCACCACTGTGACCACAATACAAGTTTTTACAGATGAATCTCCTGCCAGCGTGGACGTGACGAACTCTAGTTCAAGTCCCCTCAAAGCCGTCCTCATGACTGACGAAATCGTAATAACACTACTGCAAACAAATCGTACCACGGGCGAAGCTTGAACCTGCGGTTTGATTCGTCTGTAAAATCTAGCATTTGTGGTCACAGTGGTGCCTATGCTAACCTTCCTATGGTGTATAAATATACCTAGCTAGATGAATCTTATTGTAGTTAGCTGGCCCAGTAACTAACGCGTCGGTCTGGAGTTGTACAACTCTTTAACCGCGGGTTCAAGCCCCACCCGTGGTATGGTTTATATTATGTCATATGATTTTTTTGTTTTATTAAAGATCATTTTTGTTTCTTTTGGTATTTGACATTTACGTTTAATTTCCTTTTCAAAACTTCAATAAGAGAGTATTCAAAGGCTTCAAGAAAGACAGATTAAGTCAGAAGCCTCATTAATACTTATCTTCCGTCGTGGTATATAGGTAAGGTGTGTGAATGTCATAAATTAAATCCGCGTTCATGTCCTTATGTCACATTCTTTACACAGTAACTTGCGTTCTCAAAACATCTAAACTTTAGCTCCATCGACCTCATAATTACGATTTCTTTCTTCATCTCGCCTTACGTCGGAGGAACAGAACGTCTTCGTAAAAGGACTAAGGGGGAACTGCCTTTCTCACTCTTTCCTGAGGACATACACTACACTTCTGCGTAAATGGCTAAGTGGTGAGATATCTCCCCTTCCCCCAGTGGGGCTACACTGCTGATAAATGGCTGAGTGTTGTAATGACACATGCATATTCCGCAATGAAAGTCAGATTAACATAAATATTTATGACTAGCGTAGATAGTCCCGCCGTTTTTTCACTTTTTTTTCCGTTTCCAGGAGTTTCTTTCATTGACATATGTCTGTCCAACCTCTGTCTCACACAGACACACACACATACACACATAGTCCACCTTTGGTGCAGTGTTCCAAAGTGTTAATTACCTCTCCCATAGCCTCGGAGAGGTAATTAAAATATCTTCCAGGAAAAGTCTAAAGACCCTTCTTAGAGTCCACTTCTATTACTAGTCTTCTAATAACCACCCCACCCTATCTCTCTTTTTTTTTTTTTTTTTTTTTTTTTTTTTTTTTTTCTCTCTCTTTTTTTTTTTGTTTTTTGTTTTTTTTACACAGGGTTTGACAAGGTTAAGGATCCCTAGCTTTATTGACAGCTATTTACAGGTTAAGGATTCCTAACTTTATTGGCAAGCTAAGAGCTGTTACCTACATCAGCTCATTTGAAAGCATTTTTATTGTTATGAGACATACAAGTAGGGAACAGGATGAAGTTGGAGCCATCTGTGGGCCAGCATTTTCATTTGATCAACTGACTTTATCTCGTTGACATCATTATGCTGTACAAATGTGTTCCATACTCGAGTCATCCTGGGTATGTATGATCTCAGATGGAGTGATGTTCTGGAGAAGGGTACAGCCAGAGTGAAGTTGCTGCTTTCTGCCCGTCTTGTGGCATAAAAGCTTGTTTCACGCTGTCCTCGAAGTGGATCCAAGTGTGGTATTTTGACAATATTGGCCTTGTACATAACAGTAAGGCCACCCACATCCCTCCTATGTTGAAGGCTCTGCTGAAATGACAGATCTATCCAGGATGGGTCCAGGCGAGAGATGAGACGTCTTGCTCTGTTCTCTACTCTGTCAAGCAGTCGCAGATGAGAGGGGGGCAGGCAAACCAAGAAAGTGGAGCATACTCAAGGTGTGAACGTACTTGTGCCTCGTACAGGATCTTGCAACCCCTACTGTCAAGCAGATGCGAGATACGGCGAAGTGCTGTAAGCTTCCTGGCTGCCTTGTTTGCAAGATTTACAACATGGTTCTTCATGGTTAGTTTGGAGTCAAATTTCACCCCAAGGATATCAACTTCTTCTCCAGGTGCCAACATCCTCCCATTCATCCTTACTACTGCACCAGCATTACCATCATGGTGCCTAGAGACGATCATCATTTGCGTTTTCTCAGGTGCAAATGTTACTTGCCATCTATTTCCCCAAGCTGATATAGCTCTCAGCTGGTGATTGATGTAGCTTAGAGCAGCTGGCATTTCTTCTTCTTGGATAAGTGAATGTCAGTGTACAGTCGTCTGCATATGCATGTGATTCTGGGATGAGATGAAGAAGGTCGTTGAAGTAGACATTCCATAACAATGGACCCAGCACGCTTCCTTGTGGAACACTTGCCCCAATAGGATGTCTTGCTGATTCCGTTCCATTGAGAACTACACTTAGAGATCTACCATGAAGGTAATCACTGAGGAGACAGCGTAGAGCCTGCAATTCCCAGTGCTTGAAGTTTTGCTAAGAGGCCCTGGTGCCACACCCGGTCGAAAGCGCCAGCTATCTCTCTCTCTCTCTCTCTCTCTCTCTCTCTCTCTCTCTCTCTCTCTCTCTCTCTCTCTCTCTCTCTCTCTCTCTCTCTCTCTCTCTCTCTCTCTCTCTCTCTCTCTCTCTCTCTCTCTCTCTCTCTCTTTACAAGACATAAAACAAGATCATCTGAGCTACCAAGACCGAGGCTCTTTCATTTCCTGCTAATATCACAGACCAGTGACGGAGGAGCATCAGCTGTCCGCTCCCAGCGGGCGTACACACGCCCACACACGTACATGCACACACACACACACACACACACACACACACACACACACACACACACACACACACACACACACACACACACACACACACACACACACACACACACACACACACACACACACACACACACCCTCGAAGAACCAATTTTTCCCATCTGATTCAGGAAAAGGCTAATTAATTCTTAAGCCGTTTTTCAGAATCAATGTTTAATTAAAGTGCGAGGAACGTGCTGTGAGTTGCTGTGGCAATGTTGCTGAGGCTGAGCATCACACAGTTGCTGTGGCAATGTTGCTGAGGCTGAGATTAACACAGTTGCTGTGGTAATGTTGCTGAGGCTGAGCATCACACAGTTCCACTGCATTTTTCTCCTCTAGTGAGGAAATTTAGACATTTTGGTGAGACCTTGTGATTAATGAGGTAGATGGTTAGAATTGCAAATGGTGTGAATATTTTTTGCGATTCGATTTTTGTTAACACACCGTCCGTTTCCTAGCAATGCTGGGCAGCGCAAAGAGAACACATTTACCATTATTCTCCTCGTAGCTGTCTTGTCTTTAAAGAAACCCAGACGTCAGGTCCATTAATAACTGACAGCACTCTTTCAGCGTCTTTCAGAGCGCAGGCTCTGTAATTCTTGTCTTCAGAACTTAAGTGCAGTTAAATTTTTCCCCTGAATCATTCCATAAATATTAACTTATTTATACTCCAACAGCACTACAGTTTCTTAAAAAATAACTTGTCTTCTCTCAGATCTGACACGCTCACATATTACAACTAGGTGCAATGTGTGCATCTAATAGCACACATTGCAAGGAAATTTGAAGCAAAATTTTCTTGCTACGGCTCAGCACCCAGCCGAGAAGCCTCGATCTTGTGATAGAAATACGCCTGTCAGCCGCGCCCATGAGATCACACTATGTTCCAGGAAGAATAGAAGATTGCTGGTGTGGCACTGTATATGTGCATCTACTCTGACCGACATATATACGCAGTTCAGTTTCGGTCAGCTGGGTGGTGCTGCTGGTCGTAGGGAAGAACGCAAGCTCAACAAGATTAGGAACTTCAAGACACGTGGTGCAAAACTGACAAGATAAGATAAGACAAAACTGTGAATTTTCCACCCACAGGAACTTGGTCCATTAATGCTATTTTGTCACTAAAGGATCGGGTGCCCATTGCCCTTGGAGAAAGAGTGCCCCAAGTTTTCTCAGAGCACTAGTTTCTATGCCCTTCGATACCTCCACATGCCCTAGGGCTGCCACACTGTCCTTGCAGCACCTTAGTGTGATGATCCTGGTTGATAATGTCTGTTGCATTCTTGGTTCCTCTCAACACCTTGAACACAACCATAACTTAAAATAAATTTCCCACTATAAATTTTAAATGAGGGTTTATAAGGTTCCCAATACATATATATATATATATATATATATATATATATATATATATATATATATATATATATATATATATATATATATATATATACATATATTTCGTGCCGAGTAGGTAAAACTTGCGATTTTGTCTTAAATAGCAACACTCTTCTTGCCGAATACGGCAAGCAAAAATTTTAAATGACTTCTTGCTAATTGACCAATTTTACCTATTCGGCACGACATATATACGTACAGTATGTACATATATGTGTTCATGAATGTATATATGTATATATGCTTGTATATATTTGCAAAGAGAAAAGGTGTCAGGTGTGGGTAACTGTCCCTCACAATAACAGAGATTTAATCTGGAAAACGTAACAAATGGCTACAAACACGTATAAATAAAACTCGTTGAATATCCAATATAATGCATCTGTATTTCCATCTGGAAAAGGAAACGAAATAACATATCGTCCCTCGAATTCAATATATTTCAAGCGTATCATGAGTCGAGTATATATGCTGCGACGTAGAATTTACAAAACCTAAATCAGGTTTGTGAGACTGAGAGTTGTTTGTGAGAGAGCAGAGTGCCACTGCACGCTGGAGGTCACCACATACCACCACAAATTTTGTCTTACTTGTTGGAGTTCTGTGGTGAAGTGACAGAGGTGAAACAGGGTAGAGAGAGATGGGTGGTTTGATTATTCTTGGACTGCAAGAGATATTTTGTACTGTACCTTACAAGAGACTAGAGCAAAAACTAGAGGTTAGGTTAGGTTAGGTTCTTCAGGAAATAGGACATGTCTTTCCTGACGCGCCGTTGGAGCTTCTGGTCCTCTGACCGAGGCCTTCCGCTGGCTTACCGGTCCACCCCTTTAATTAAAATTAGGGTCATAGATATAACCATTTAGTGTTAGAGGTGCAAGCATGAGTAACAGGGAACCTAACGCTACCTTTTTGGAATGAAACAGAGCGTGACTGTCCGGGTAGAGATGTTAGAAAGGGAAAGAATGACAAGCGGGATTCCGCAAGGATCGGTAATATGACCAGTACTTTTTCTATGTGAATGACCTACCAGATGGGACTGAGTCACAAAAAATTAATGTATGCTAACTATGTAAAGCTAACGAGGAGAATAAAAACCGACGAGGAGAGGCAAAGGCTACAAATGGACCTCGGGAAACTGCAAGATTGGCCAGATCAGAATTCAGCCCTAGAAAATGCAAGGTTATGAAGATTCGGTATTTGTCATGAAGACCAGAAACGAAGTACAGGCTCGAGGGACAGAGACTGCAGAACTCACTCGAAGTGAAAGATCTAGAAGTACATGTAGGTGAGTGCACACCTACTCCACGTTGAAGGTCAGGAAGGCACAGCTGGAAGTTAAAGGCACAGATGAGACACAGAGATGTCAGGAAATACTTCTTTAGCCTTAGAGTGGTCAGGAAGTGGAATGACCTAGACCAGCGGTTCTTAACCTGGGGGTCGTGACCCCCTGGGGGATCATTTGGGGTTTCCAGGGGGGTCACAAAGGGTTCAGGGGAATATAATTTATTTTCATATATTTGAATTAGCCAGTTGGGCTTTTACCAGTTTGGTGAGTGGTAACACTGATCACACGTGCAGTGGTCTGCTACAGTAAACACATCAACCACAACCAGTTACTCAGTCAGGTCATAGCTACGGTGGGGGATGTCCGTATGTCGCTCTTGCTCCGTGACTCCCAAGGCGATTTCCTGTTTGCACTATGTCTGCCAAGAAGCGTATGTACAGTGAAGCCTTTCTCAAGATGGGTTTCACAAGCATCATTCAGAGCTGACAGTGACAACTTCCTTCACTCAGATGACGACTCTCCTGGATTCTATGGCAGATGCTGAATGCAGTTTCCGTGAAGAGATCTCAGCTCATCTTTTAGCAGTGAATGACGCCATCGAAAGTTACTCTCCAGGACTAGACGACCGCTGTACTGATGCATGAATCTACAAACATTTTTCAGTCAAGGACAGTGCCATCAGTGATACTGATGTTGCTGGTAAGGTAGAATTTCTTCAAATTTGTGAAGATTCTCAGCTAAAAGTCGACTTTACTGAACAAGAGCTTCCAACATTTTGGGTAAAAGTACAGGACGACTGTCCCGTCCAGTCCCCGTTAACCTATCGCTGCGAGGTTGGATTCTCAGCAATGGTAACACTGAAAACGAAGACAAGCAATAGACTTGTGATCGATGCTGACATGAGGTGTTGCACTGCTCCTCGCTTTGATACACTTACGGTTACAAAACAATTTCAACCCTCCCACTGAGTGACTGAGAAGTAGGTTTTGCATGATGTTCAATAGTTCTGTGGAATTTGCAATGTTCTGTCAATTGTAGAGGCTACGTGGAATTTTTCAAGGTTTTTGTTCTGTGGCATTTTCAATAAACCATGGTCTTCCTATCATTTTGTTTTATCTTATCTTTTCACAAGGTTCACCATTTCAGAATCTATTATAGGGGTCACGGTAATACCCTGAAGAGTCTCGGGGCGTCATAGGACGAAAAGGTTAAGAACCACTGACCTAGACAGTGGTAGAGGCGGGATCCATACATAGTTTCAAGAATAGATATGATAAAGCTCACGCAGCCAGGAGAGAGAGCAGGGGCAGGAGCTGAGACTTGGCCCCTACAACCACAATTAGGTGAGTACACACACACTCACAGCCGTGTTTGTCCAGGCTTCTGCAGCACCTGCAGGAAAGTCTGGTAATCTTTCCTGCTTCCTCATCCACTAAGCTCTCCCTTCCACCTTCCTTCACTTTCCCCAGTTATTTTCCTCCTCCTCTCCAGCACTTGGTACACCAAAAGTCGACCCAGTAACCATCATATTCCCTCCACTCATTTTCCCCTCATTCTCCTTCCATCCTTCCTCCTCATTTTCTCTTCCTTACATCCTACCCCTCTCCCAGCAATCTACCTTCTATCCTCAGTCCCTCTAGCTACTCCTCCTCCCTTGCCTCTTCTCTTTATCCTCCCCTCTTTCCTTTCCCTTCTTCATCTAATCCCACCTCTTCTCCTTTGATCCTTCACTAACTTTTCCACTTTTCACTGCCCACATCTCCTCCGATGGTAAAAGAAAAAAAATGTTCAGGTAGACGTTCCAAAATTCCCATTCCTAATCCTCACGGCGGGAATATTCCAGCTTGGCTGACCCCCCATACATCACGCCCCTCCAAAATCCCCTCCTTACACCCCCTGTAACCTAGATCCTCACAGATAGAGCTATATTTATACTTCCTGAAGAACTAAACCCGTGTTTGTCACTCACACACACACACGATGTGACACTAATGAGAATAATACAAACAGGTGAGGAACATGAGAGATTACAAATGGACTGGACTGGCCGCAGATCTGCTCTGACAAGTAGCTAATAAAATTCAACCAGTAAAAGTCAAGTTGCGAAGAATGGAGATAGGCAAAGAAAACCTCAAACTATGTGCATATTAGGGAGGCAATGTCTGGAAACCTCACGTAAGGAGGATCTCGGGGTGACCATTGTGTCAAACATATCTCTTGAGGCAAATATCAGACGAATAACCCATATCCAGGAGACATTCGCAACACTATGTACTACACATATCAAGCCCATAGTAGAGTTGTGTGGAACGTATGCATAATCCAGCATGTCAAGAAACTGATAAAAGTACAGAGATTTGCAACAAGAGTAGTCCCGGAGCTAAGGAGTACGTGCTATCAGGAGCGATTAAGGGAGCTAAACCTGGTGACATTAGAGGAAAGAAGGACAAGGGATGATATAAGAACGTACAAAATATTGAGAAGAATTGACGTACGTTAATGACCTAGAAGCCAGGAGAGTGAATATTGTAGCTACCAGAGAAGTGGCAAGTCCAGGAGCTGAAACTTACCCCTGAAACCACGTATATGTAAGTATGCACACACACTCACATGCACACACACACACACACACACACACATACACACACACACACACACACACACCCACCCACCCACACACACACACACTCACGCACACACACACACACACACACACACACACACACATACACACACACACACACACACACACACACACACACACACACACACACACACACACACACACACACACACACACACACACATACACACATACACACACACACACACACACACACATACACACACACACACACACACACACACACACACACACACACACACACTCTCACACACACACACACACACACACACACACACACACATACACACACACACACACACACACACACACACACACACACACACACACACACACACACACACACACACACACACACACACACACACACACACACATATCCTGATAAGTGCTACATAATTATCACGATGCTTCTTTCTCTTACTGTTTTCTCTTCCCAAGAAAGGTAAAAAAAAAAAGAGGAGAAAGCTAAACTGCGGAAAAATACAGGTGATGAAGGTGGTGCGTAAAAGTGGAAAGGAGAGGATAAGATAGAGAGAGAGAGAGGGTAGAAATGTGGAAAGATTTAAGAGCAAGGCGATAAAGAGAGATTGAAGAGCAAGAAGAAAAGTAGAGAAGGAAGCGGGAGAGATGGAGGAGAAGGAGAGATTTAGAAAAGGGAGCGATAGAGAGGGAGAGAAGGAGGAGAGAGATGGGTAGTCTGTGCAGAGACGGAAGAGAAATATATATATATATATATATATATATATATATATATATATATATATATATATATATATATATATATATATATATATATATATATATATATATATATATATATATATATATATATATATATATATATATATATATATATATATATATATATATATATATATATATATATATATTTATATATATATATATATATATATATGTGCAATAAGATCACAGTAAACAGGTGATTTCAGAATATGCAAAACAACCACTCTGAAAGAACAGAGAAATTCCACGCGCTTTCGTGACTACTCACATTATCAAGGAACTATGAAAGTAAAGCATCTAAGGAAGCTATATAAGGGGTCTGGCCAACACCTCACTATCAGATCCCACAACGGTTAAACACCTGACGCGCGCCGACCCAACTTGGACAGGTCCTTGGCACAACTCACCCCACAAACTATTCTACCCAAGAAATAAGAAAAGATTATTTGTCCAGTGTATTATTAAATTCTTCCCAAATTCTATTAATTATAAATGGATCTAATTTATATAAACCAAAGGAAATATTCATATTATTGTCAAAACTGCTTTTTATGAAACAAGATTCAATTACATTCCTGTCGACCATGGACTTGCTTGATACTACTTTCTCGACTTTTTGAAAATCAATTGGATGGTTAAAATCTCTTACATGAATAAATAGAGCATTGGAATCTTGTCCAGTTCTAATGCAATATTTATGTTGTTTTAATCTTAGTTCGAGATTTTTACCAGTTTGACCGTAATAAACTTTATCGCAAATTTTACAAGGAATCTTATAGACACATCCATCAGCATTTTGGGGGGAATTCTTTATCAAAAGTTTTTTTTACTGTATCAAGATTTTTGAATGCAACTTTAATATTAAAAGTCTTAAGAAGAGAAGGCATATCAACCAAGTTTTCATGGTAAGGGAGAACCAACATATTTTTAGTTGAATAAGGCTGGTTGTCCCTTTTTGGATTGTAAAAAGTATTTCTAGCAACTTTAAAAGATTTATCAATTACATTTCTTGGGTATTTTAAATCATTACCTATTTCATAAATTTTGGATATTTCCTCATCTATGAACTCAGGACTACAAATTCGTAAAGCTCTCAAAAACATTGATGAGAAAACAGACAGTTTGACTCTATCTTGATGTGAAGAATAATAGTGGACATAGGAACAGTTATTTATAGGTTTTCTGTAAATTTTAAATTTGAATTCATTATTACCCTTAATAATTAAAACATCTAGAAAAGGCAATGAGTTATTTTCTTCAAATTCAACAGTATAATTTATAGAATGGGCTAAGAAAATTAAATAGCTTAGCCCATTCTATAAACTTTACTGTTGAGTTTGAAGAAAATGGTCTTGCGTACCTTGTTTCAAGGTTCGTATGTTCAAGTCTCCTTCAGCCAGAGATCAGTGTTTGTGTATATTTCGCCTGTTCTTGCGAATTCCTTGCATATATATATATATATATATATATATATATATATATATATATATATATATATATATATATATATATATATATATATATATATATATATATATATATATATATTTATATATATATATATATATATATATATATATATATATATATATATATATATATATATATATATATATATATATATATATATATATATATATATATATATATATATATATATATACATGCATGTATACACTCAAACAGAATGTCAAAGACAGATAATCAGAGTATTTTACTTTATTCCCTAACCAATATTAAAGGTAAAGATATATGTATAAGATCAAATTTGATATCAGGAACACATGTTGATGACATCTGTGAATACTGTAGTGCTTGAGACAGAGAGAGAGAGAGAGAGAGAGAGAGAGAGAGAGAGAGAGAGAGAGAGAGAGAGAGAGAGAGAGAGAGAGAGAGAAAAGAGAGAGAGAGAGGGCACTTATACCGCAACGCAACCCTTTCTCTCTCTCTCTCTCTTTCTCCTCTTACCTAGATTAAACTCATCTCGTGTATTCCACACACACAAGAAAAAAAACTAGAAAGGAAATCGCTTGCTTTTCATGATACTTTGCTTTATTTTTTCCCAAAAACACGATTTTAGAAGTCAAATAACTTGAACAAAATCCTGCCCTTGCACTCGTGTCATCAGCCGGGATTCACTCATGCTTCAAAAATCTGTTTTATTCATATAATTAAATAATATTTTTCCCTTCAGAGGCTGCGCTTACAGACTTAGGAAAGGTGTTGAGGGTTTTTGTGTAATTGTATGCAGAGAGAAAGGTAAATAATAGCGGTGAGAAGACAGGGTTAACGTCACTGTTTGTGGGGGACGAGAAATGTAATTGTATGCAGAGAGAAAGGTAAATAATAGCGATGAGAAGACAAGGTTAACGTCACTGTTTGTTTGGGACGAGAAATGTAATTGTATGCAGAGAGAAAGGTAAATAATAGCGATGAGAAGACAGGGTTAACGTCACTGTTTGTTTGGGACGAGAAATGTAATTGTATGCAGAGAGAAAGGTAAATGATAGTGAAGAGAAGACAGGGTTAACGTCACTGTTTGTGAGGGACAAGAAATATAATCATATGCAGATTATTATTATTACAATCAAGGGGGAAGCTCTAAACCCGGAGGATTATACAGCACCTGGGGGGGATGTGGAAGGCATTCAGGCTTAATTTGGGGAACTGGAGCACAGATCCAATTCCCTAAATCAAGAGCCCCTCACCAACATCAAGGAACCTTCCTTGAGGGGCATCATATGCAGAGAGAAAGGTAAACAACAGCGGTGAGAAGACAGTGTTAAAGTCGCTCTCTGTGGGGGACAAGAAATGTAATTTTTTTTCTTGAAAAGAAGATCAAGTGATTGGAAGCGATGAAGTGTCATCTTACAGAATTACAAATTTTGGTACTGTACTTGGAACTATACCCTACAAAAATAAATATTATGAAGAAATTAAATTTTACGATGTTTCGGGCTGTCTTGAGCCATTATCAAGTTACAAGTCAGAGGATAAATGAGGATAAACTAGGTCAGGATACAAGTGGTGGAGAATTCAAGAGGATTGATTAAGTGTGTGTGTGTGTGTGTGTGTGTGTGTGTGTGTGTGTGTGTGTGTGTGTGTGTGTGTGTGTGTGTGTGTGTGTGTGTGTGTGTGTGTGTGTGTGTGTGTGTGTGTGTGTGTGTGTGTGTGTGTGTGTGTGTGTGTAAATAAGATCCCTCCTCCAATGTTTATTTTGCAATCATCCAATTTATTTAGCTTGTTTGTGTGTTTGTTTATTCTCGTTTCCATTTCTCTGACAACTGAATATACGTGAAATAAATAATTCTCTTTAAAGGTATAAAGGAGGCAATAAAATAGGTCACCTTTCTTCACCTTTCTTTGGCTTTCTCCGGAGCAATTCTCAACGGCAGTATAAAGTTACAGCTTTTTATCAAACACGTTAATCTTCGAAGTTATATTTTATGTCTCCAAGTTTACGGACAAAGGCAAAGAGAATGCTGATAAAGAGAGTTTGAGAGGCAAAGGAAATAATAACAAGTAGATAAGAGGTTAATATATTTTTGTAGAGCTCTCGCAGGAGATGAAGAAGATGCATAATCTCTTTTCAAAGGACCATGTTCTGTAAACACGCTCGGTTACAAGAATTTAAAACACCATTGATAACATTGTTGGTAGGTGAATTCTCAGTGATCTGAGAGGATGGCGACGCTGGCTTCCGTGGTCCCTCAGTCAGTCCTGTGGTCTCCAGCTCAGGGCTCTACTACTATAATACAGGCGATGACGAGCAGTACCTCAAGCAGGAAATACTTTCATCTGTGGTTAGTGCTAGTCACTGCTGCTATTCTAAACACGAGAGCCTATAAGAAGTACTACCCCAACCCCAAGACATCGATTATTACATAAATTTAATTATATGTATATATATATATATATATATATATATATATATATATATATATATATATATATATATATATATATATATATATATATATATATATATATATATATATATATATATATAAATATATATATATATATATATATATATATATATATATATATATATATATATATATATATATATATATATATATTTGCATGTATATATTTGCATGTATATATGTTTGAATGCATGTGTATGAATGTGAGTGCATGTGTGTGTGTGTGTGTGTGTGTCTTTCTGTCTTGAACTATAGCTCCTGGTCCACTTGTGACCACTGAGTATCAAAATTCTTCCTGCCTGTCTGGCCCTCTGTAATTCCCGCCTTCTATTTATTTTTATACCTCTCTCTCAGTTTTCCATTTTATTACATAATTTTGCAACTCCCCCCCCCAAAAAAAAGAAAAAAAAATCGTCGTCCTCTGAAATCCAAAGTGAGTTTTGATCCAGTAATTGATAATCCACTCTCAACTTCCCTCTCATAAATAATCCAAAGCGTCAACCCCAAATCATTCACTCTTGTTCTCATTATTATGAGCGCTTATGAGTTTCTCATTGGGATGCGCTTGGTGTGTGGGAGATGAGATGGTGAGGGGTGGATGAGAGGGGGTGAAGGGAGGGGCAGGGGGAAGGTGAGGGGTTGCGACAGACATATTGCTGATAGACCTTGAATAATTTTCCCACCTTTTCAAAGAGGAACGAGGCTCAGCGATTGAATTAAAAAGCTGAAATCATTGCTGGGAATACGTATTGGGTGGCTGATGGGGGGGGAGTGTGGTGGGGGTGTAGGGGTGTGGTGGTGGTGTGGTGGGGGTGTGGTGGTGGGGTGGTGAGGGTGGGTTGGTAAGGGTGTGGTGGTGGGGTGGTGAGGGTGTAGGGGTGCGTTGGGGGTGTGGTGGTGTGGTGGGAGTGTGGTGGTGGTGTAGTGGGGTGTGGTGGTGGGTTGGTGAGGGTGTGGTGGTGTGGTGGTGAGGGTGTAGGGGTGCGTAGGGGGTGTGGTGGTGGTGTGGTGGTGGTGTGGTGGGGGTGTGGTGGTGGGTTGAAGGTGTGGTGGTGAGGTGATGAGGGTGTGGTGGTGTGGTGGGGTGTGGTAGTGGTGTGGTGGG
The DNA here is from genome assembly GCF_038502225.1 of Cherax quadricarinatus. Classification (NCBI taxonomy): domain Eukaryota; kingdom Metazoa; phylum Arthropoda; class Malacostraca; order Decapoda; family Parastacidae; genus Cherax; species Cherax quadricarinatus. The sequence goes on from NC_091339.1 coordinate 28,678,591, forward strand.
GGTGTGGTGGTTGTGGTGTGGTTGGGGTGTGGTGGTAGGGTGGTGAGGGTGAGGTGGTGTGGTGGGGGTGTGGTGGGGGTGTAGGGGTGGGTTGGGGGTGTGGTGGTGGTGTGGTGGGGGTGTGGTGGTGGGTTGGTGAGGGTGTGGTGGTATGGTAGGGGTGTGGTGGTGGGGTGGGGAGGGTGTGGTGGTGAGGTGGTGAGGGGGTGGTGGTGTGGTGGGGTGTGGTGGTGGTGTGGTGGGGGTGTAGTGGTGGTGGTGTGGTGGGGGTGTGGTGGTGGGTTGGTGAGGGTGAGGTGGTGTGGTGGGGGTGTGGTGGTAGTGTGGCGGGGGTGTGTGGTGGGGGTGCGGTGGTGTGGTGGGATGTGGTGGTGGGGTGGTGTGGTTGTGGTGAGGGTGTGGTGGGGTTGTGAGAGTGTGGTTGTGTGGTGGTGGTGTGGTGGGGGTGTGGTGGTGGGGTGGTGAGGGTGGGGTGGTGTGGTGGTGGGGTGGTGGGGTGTTGTGGTGGGGTGGTGAGGGTGTGGTGGTGTGGTGGGGGTGTGGTGGTAGGGGTTCGGTGGTGTGGTGGGGTGTGGTGTTGGGGTGGTGAGGGTGTGGGGAGGGTGTGGTGGGGTTGTAAGGGTGTGGTGGTGTGGTGGGGATGTGGTGGTGGTTTAGTGGGGGTGTGGTGGTTGGGTGGTGGGGGAGCGGTGGTGTGGTGGGGTGTGGTGGTGGGGTGTGAGGGTGTGGTGGGGTTGTGAGGGTGTGGTGGTGTTTCGGAGTGGTGAGCGTGGTTGGGTGTGGTTGTGGGAGGTGCACACGACAACCACTGTAACGAGGATAACACCCACTGCAACCAGGATAACAACCATTGTAACGAGGATAACACCCACTGCAACCAGGATAATACCCACTGTAACCAGGATAACACCCACTGCAACCACGATAACACCCACTTTAACCAGGATAACACAGACTGTAACCAGGATAGCACCCATTGCAACCAGCATAACTCCCAATGTATCCAGGATAACGCCCACTGTAACCAAGATAACTGCTGTAACCAAGATAATAACCACTGTAGCCAAGATCGCAACCACTGTAACCAACATAACAACCACTGTAACCAAGATAACACCCACTGTAACCAGGATAACACCCTCTGTAAACAAAATAACAACCACTGTAACCAGGATAACACCCTCTGTAGCCAAGATAACAACCACTGCAACAAAGATAACAATCACTTTAACCAAGATAATAACCACTGTAACCAAGATAACCACAGTAACTAAGATAACCACTGTAACCAAGATAACAACGACTGTAACCAAGATAACGACCACTGTAACCAAGATAACAACCACTGTAACCAAGATAACAACCACTGTAACCAAGATAACAACCACTGTAACCAAAATAACCACTGTATCCAAGATAACAACCACTGTAACCAGGATAACAACCACTGTAACCAAGATAACAAGCACTGTAACCAAGATAACAACCACTGTATCCAAGATAACAACCACTGTAAACAAGATAACAACCACTGTAACCAAGATAACAACCACTGTATCCAAGATAACAACCACTGTAACCAAGATAACAACCAATCTAACCAAGATAACAACCACTCTAACCAAGATAACCCCTGTAACCAAGATAACCACTGTAACCAGGATAACAACCACTGTAACCAAGATAACAACACTGTAACCAGTATAACAACCACTGTAACCAAGATAACCACTGTAACCAAGATAACAACCACTGTAACCAAGATAACAACCACTGTATCCAAGATAACAACCACTGTAACAAAGATAACAACCACTGTAACCAAGATAACAACCACTGTAACCAATATAACAACCACTGTAACCAAGATAACAACCACTCTAACCAAGATAACAACCACTCTAACCAAGATAACAACCCCTGTAACCAAGATAACAACCACTGTAACAAGGATAACAACCACTGTAACCAAGATAACAACCACTGTAACCAAGATAACAACCACTGTAACCAGGATAACAACCACTGTAACCAAGATAACCACTGTAATCAAGATAACCACTGTAACCAAGATAACTACTGTAACAAGATAACACCAAGATAACAACCACTGTAACCAAGATAACAACCACTGTAACCAAGATAACAACCACTGTAACCAAGATAACAACCACTGTAACCAGGATAACAACCACTGTAACCAAGATAACAACCACTGTAACCAAGACAACAACCACTGTAACCAAGATAACAACCACTGTAACCAGGATAACAACCACTGTAACCAAGATAACCACTGTAACCAAGATAACAACCACTGTAACCAAGATAACAACCACTGTAACCAAGATAACTACTGTAACCAAGATAACACCAAGATAACAACCACTGTAACCAAGATAACAACCACTGTAACCAAGATAACCACTGTAATCAAGAAAACAACCACTGTAACCAAGATAACTACTGTAACCAAGATTACACCAAGATAACAACCACTGTGTAACTGTAATCAAGATAACAAACTGTAACAAGATAACTACTGTAATCAAGACTGTAACAAGATACTGTGTACTACCAAGATAACAACAAGATAACAATCACTGTAACCAAGATAACAACCACTGTAAACAGGATAACAACCACTGTAACCAAGATAACCACTGTAATCAAGATAACAACCACTGTAACCAAGATAACTACTGTAACCAAGATAACACCAAGATAACAACCACTGTAACCAAGATAACACCAAGATAACAACCACTGTAACCAAGATAGCAACAACTGTAACCAAGATAACAACCACTGTAACCAAGATAACAACCACTGTAACCAGGATAACAACCACTGTAACCAAGATAACAACCACTGTAACCAGGACAACAACCACTGTAACCAAGATAACCACTGTAACCAGGATAACAACCACTGTAACCAAGATACCCACTGTAACCAAGATAACAACCACTGTAACCAAGATAACAACCACTGTAACCAGGACAACAACCACTGTAACCAAGATAACAACCACTGTAACCAGGATAACAACCACTGTAACCAAGCTAACCACTGTAACCAAGATAACAACCACTGTAACCAAGATAACAACCACTGTAACCAAGATAACAACCACTGTAACCAGGACAACAACCACTGTAACCAAGATAACAACCACTGTAACCAGGATAACAACCACTGTAACCAAGATAACCACTGTAACCAAGATAACAACCACTGTAACCAAGATAACAACCACTGTAACCAAGATAACAAGCACTATAACCATGATAACACCTAATAAAACAACTCTTGCCACTAGAGCACAAAACATCACTGTTCCCTCAGGCAGGAGTAGTGTCAACGCAATTTATATACTTCGAGGGAATCAAAAAAATTCCATAAAGGTCAGTAATTATATTTTTTTTCTCTCACTCTGTCTGTCTGTCTGTCTGTCTGTCTGTCTGTCTGTCTGTCTGTCTGTCTGTCTGTCTGTCTGTCTGTCTGTCTGTCTGCCTGTCTATCTGTCTTTCTGTCTGTCTGTCTGTCTGTCTGTCTCTCCCTCTCTCTCTCTCTCTCTCTCTCTCTCTCTCTCTCTCTCTCTCTCTCTCTCTCTCTCTCTCTCTCTCTCTCTCTCTCTCTCTCTCTCTCTCTCTCTCTCTCTCTCTCTCTCTCTCTCTCTCTCTCTCTATATATATATATATATATATATATATATATATATATATATATATATATATATATATCAAGATAGTCAAACTGTCTGTTTTCTCATCAATGTTTTTGAGAGCTTTACGAATTTGTAGTCCTGAGTTCATAGATGAGGAAATATCCAAAATTTATGAAATAGGTAATGATTTAAAATACCCAAGAAATGTAATTGATAAATCTTTTAAAGTTGCTAGAAATACTTTTTACAGTCCAAAAAGGGGCAACCAGCCTTATTCAACTAAAAATATGTTGGTTCTCCCTTACCATGAAAACTTGGTTGATATGCCTTCTCTTCTTAAGACTTTTAATATTAAAGTTGCATTCAAAAATCTTGATACAGTAAAAAAACTTTTGATAAAGAATTCCCCCCAAAATGCTGATGGATGTCTATAAGATTCCTTGTAAAATTTGCGATAAAGTTTATTACTGTCAAACTAGTAAAAATCTCGAACTAAGATTAAAACAACATAAATATAGCATTAGAACTGGACAAGATTCCAATGCTCCATTTATTCATGTAAGAGATTTTAACCATCCAATTGATTTTCAAAAAGTTGAGAAAGTAGTATCAAGCAAGTCCATGGTCGACAGGAATATAATTGAATCTTGTTTCATAAAAAGCAGTTTTGACAATAATATGAATATTTCCTTTGGTTTATATAAATTAGATCCATTTATAATTAATAGAATTTGGGAAGAATTTAATAATACACTGGACAAATAATAATTTTTAAAAATTTCTTGGGTAAAATAGTTTGTTGATGGGTTGTGCGAAGGACCTGTCCAGTTGGGCCGGCGCGCGTCAGGTGTTTAACTGTTGAGGGATCTGATAGTGAGATGTTGGCCAGACCCCTTGTATACCTTCCTTGGATGCTTTGCTTTCATAGTTCCTTGATAATGTGAGTAGTCAAGAAAGCGCTTGGAATTTCTCCATTCTTTCACAGTGGTTGTTTTACATATATATATATATATATATATATATATATATATATATATATCATCATCATCACACCGGCCGATTCCCACCAAGGCAGGGTGGCCCGAAAAAGAAAAACTTTCACCATCATTCACTCCATCACTGTCTTGCCAGAAGGGTGCTTTACACTACAGTTTTTAAACTGCAACATTAACACCCCTCCTTCAGAGTGCAGGCACTGTACTTCCCATCTCCAGGACTCAAGTCCGGCCTGCCGGTTTCCCTGAATCCCTTCATAAATGTTACTTTGCTCACACTCCAACAGCACGTCAAGTATTAAAAACCATTTGTCTCCATTCACTCCTATCAAACACGCTCACGCATGCCTGCTGGAAGTCCAAGCCCCTCGCACACAAAACCTCCTTTACCCCCTCCCTCCAACCCTTCCTAGGCCGACCCTACCCCGCCTTCCTTCCACTACAGACTGATACACTCTTGAAGTCATTCTGTTTCGCTCCATTCTCTCTACATGTCCGAACCACCTCAACAACCCTTCCTCAGCCCTCTGGACAACAGTTTTGGTAATCCCGCACCTCCTCCTAACTTCCAAACTACGAATTCTCTGCATTATATTCACACCACACATTGCCCTCAGACATGACATCTCCACTGCCTCCAGCCTTCTCCTCGCTGCAACATTCATCACCCACGCTTCACACCCATATAAGAGCGTTGGTAAAACTATACTCTCATACATTCCCCTCTTTGCCTCCAAGGACAAAGTTCTTTGTCTCCACAGACTCCTAAGTGCACCACTCACTCTTTTTCCCTCATCAATTCTATGATTCACCTCATCTTTCATAGACCCATCCGCTGACACGTCCACTCCCAAATATCTGAATACGTTCACCTCCTCCATACTCTCTCCCTCCAATCTGATATTCAATCTTTCATCACCTAATCTTTTTGTTATCCTCATAACCTTACTCTTTCCTGTATTCACCTTTAATTTTCTTCTTTTGCACACCCTACCAAATTCATCCACCAATCTCTGCAACTTCTCTTCAGAATCTCCCAAGAGCACAGTGTCATCGGCAAAGAGCAGCTGTGACAACTCCCACTTTGTGTGTGATTCTTTATCTTTTAACTCCACGCCTCTTGCCAAGACCCTCGCATTTACTTCTCTTACAACCCCATCTATAAATATATTAAACAACCACGGTGACATCACACATCCTTGTCTAAGGCCTACTTTTACTGGGAAAAAATTTCCCTCTTTCCTACATACTCTAACTTGAGCCTCACTATCCTCGTAAAAACTCTTCACTGCTTTCAGTAACCTACCTCCTACACCATACACTTGCAACATCTGCCACATTGCCCCCCTATCCACCCTGTCATACGCCTTTTCCAAATCCATAAATGCCACAAAGACCTCTTTAGCCTTATCTAAATACTGTTCACTTATATGTTTCACTGTAAACACCTGGTCCACACACCCCCTACCTTTCCTAAAGCCTCCTTGTTCATCTGCTATCCTATTCTCCGTCTTACTCTTAATTCTTTCAATTATAACTCTACCATACACTTTACCAGGTACACTCAACAGACTTATCCCCCTATAATTTTTGCACTCTCTTTTATCCCCTTTGCCTTTATACAAAGGAACTATGCATGCTCTCTGCCAATCCCTAGGTACCTTACCCTCTTCCATACATTTATTAAATAATTGCACCAACCACTCCAAAACTATATCCCCACCTGCTTTTAAACATTTCTATCTTTATCCCATCAATCCCAGCTGCCTTACCCCCTTTCATTTTACCTACTGCCTCACGAACTTCCCCCACACTCACAACTGGCTCTTCCTCACTCCTACAAGATGTTATTCCTCCTTGCCCTATACACGAAATCACAGCTTCCCTATCTTCATCAACATTTAACAATTCCTCAAAATATTCCTTCCATCTTCCCAATACCTCTACCTCTCCATTTAATAACTCTCCTCTCCTATTTTTAACTGACAAATCCATTTGTTCTCTAGGCTTTCTTAACTTGTTAATCTCACTCCAAAACTTTTTCTTATTTTCAACAAAATTTGTTGATAACATCTCACCCACTCTCTCATTTGCTCTCTTTTTACATTGCTTCACCACTCTCTTAACTTCTCTCTTTTTCTCCATATACTCTTCCCTCCTTGCATCACTTCTACTTTGTAAAAACTTCTCATATGCTAACTTTTTCTCCCTTACTACTCTCTTTACATCATCATTCCACCAATCGCTCCTCTTCCCTCCTGCACCCACTTTCCTGTAACCACAAACTTCTGCTGAACACTCTAACACTACATTTTTAAACCTACCCCATACCTCTTCGACCCCATTGCCTATGCTCTCATTAGCCCATCTATCCTCCAATAGCTGTTTATATCTTACCCTAACTGCCTCCTCTTTTAGTTTATAAACCTTCACCTCTCTCTTCCCTGATGCTTCTATTCTCCTTGTATCCCATCTACCTTTTACTCTCAGTGTAGCTACAACTAGAAAGTGATCTGATATATCTGTGGCCCCTCTATAAACATGTACATCCTGAAGTCTACTCAACAGTCTTTTATCTACCAATACATAATCCAACAAACTACTGTCATTTCGCCCTACATCATATCGTGTATACTTATTTATCCTCTTTTTCTTAAAATATGTATTACCTATAACTAAACCCCTTTCTATACAAAGTTCAATCAAAGGGCTCCCATTATCATTTACACCTGGCACCCCAAACTTACCTACCACACCCTCTCTAAAAGTTTCTCCTACTTTAGCATTCAAGTCCCCTACCACAATTACTCTCTCACTTGGTTCAAAGGCTCCTATACATTCACTTAACATCTCCCAAAATCTCTCTCTCTCCTCTGCATTCCTCTCTTCTCCAGGTGCATACACGCTTATTATGACCCACTTCTCGCATCCAACCTTTACTTTAATCCACATAATTCTTGAATTTACACATTCATATTCTCTTTTCTCCTTCCATAACTGATCATTTAACATTACTGCTATATATATATATATATATATATATATATATATATATATATATATATATATATATATATATATATATATATATATATATATATATATATATATATATATATATATATATATATATATATATATATATATATATATATATATATATATATATATATATAATGTGTGTGTGTGTGTGTGTCAGTCGTGCCGAATATGTAAAACTGATCAATTATTAAAAAGTCATTTAAAATTAAGTCTTTTCTAAAATTTTCTCTTATACGTTTAAAGATATATTTTTTTCATTAATGTTAATGTAAAAATTTATAACTTTGCACCAAAAAGAACTTAGAAAACTTAACTAACCTTATTATAACAAGAACAATTTATTATAGCGTAACCCAACTAAATATATTTTAGATTTTTTTAAAATAATTTAATACTAAATACAGTGAAATATATTTTTTTCGTTAGGTTCAGAATGATTTTGTCGAAATTATTGCATACACAAATTTTCACTTGTCCTATATGGCAAGATGAGCGTTGCTATTTAAGCCAAGATCGCAAGTTCTGCCTATTCGGCATGACATATATATATATATCTATATATATATATATATATATATATATATATATATATATATGTCGTGCCGAATATGTAAAACTGGTCACTTAGCAAGAACTCATTTAAAATTAAGTCCTTTCTAAAATTTTCTCTTGTACGTTTAAAGATATATTTTTTTCATTAATGTTAATGTAAATTTTTTTAATTTTGCTCCAAAAGAATCTTAGAAAACTTACCTAACCTTATCATAACAAGAACAATTTATTTTAGCCTAACCCAACTATATATATTTTACATTTGTTTACAATAATTTAATACTAAATAAACACAGTGAAATATATTTTTTTCGTTAGGTTCAGAAGGATTTTGGCGCAATTATTGCATACACAAATTTTCACTTGTCCTATATGGCAAGATGAGCGTTGCTATTTAAGCCAAAATCGCAAGTTCTGCCTATTCGGCACGACATATATATATATATATATATATATATATATATATATATATATATATATATATATATATATATATATATATATATATATATATATATATATATATATATATATATATGTATATATATATATATATGTATATATATATATATATATATATATATATATATATATATATATATATATATATATATATATATATGTATATATATATATATATATATATATATATATATATATATATATATATACATATATATATATATATATATATATATATATATATATATATATATATATATATATATGCAAAACAACCATATATATATATATATATATATATATATATATATATATATATATATATATATATATATATATATATATATATATATATATAATATAGGGGGTGGTAGGAGAAAATTCTCAAACAGCTTCAGGGAGAATCTTGAGTTTTCCCTGAAGCAAGTTTATTCTTTTCTCTGAGGATGAGGGTCCCCATGACAGTTCTAGAGGTGGTACCTCACAATAATATATATATATATATATATATATATATATATATATATATATATATATGCTCTTCGCCTAGCCGCCCCCATCCTCACCGAACATAGGTGTATTTGCGGCAGGGCGACAGCTGATCAATTCGGACTCCATGGTCTCGTGTGCCACACAGCAGAAGGGAAGTATGCCAGACATGAGGAGATCAATGACATAATAAAGAGAAGCCTCGCCACAGCCCGTTGCCCAGCTCAACGGGAACCCCAAGTACAGAGGTCTGATGGAAGTCAAAAGCGTTCTGATGGAGCCACTATGCTACCCTAGAAGGATGGAAAGCAGATTGCCTGGGACTACACCTGTGCTGCCACATTGGCAGACACCTACTTGCCATACTCTGTAGTGGAAGGGGGTGGAGCTGCCAGCCACAGGGAGACCCAGAAGATCCGAAAATATGAAGACCTTCCCCCTTGCTATAACTTCATTCCAATAGGGTCGGAGACCCTTGGAGCATGGGGCAAGTGTGCTCTAAAGTTCCTCAAAGAGCTGGGTGAAAAGCTCATCATAGAAACCAAGGACCACAGGGCGACCAGCTTCCTCTTTCAGAGACTCAGTGTTGCGATCCAGAGAGGAAATGCCTGCAGCATTCTGGGCACGCGGCCCACCGCAGGGGAGCTGGACGAAGTATTCGAGATGTAGCTCTGAGTTACCTATGTTGTTTTACTTTGCATCATATTTTTGTGAATGTTTTGTCAATGTATTTTGTCTTTAAATAAAATATATATACATAATATAGGGGGTGGTAGGAGAAAATTCTCAAACAGCTTCAGGGAGAATCTTGAGTTTTCCCAGAAGCAAGTTTATTCTTTTCTCTGAGGATGAGGGTCCCCATAACAGTTCTAGAGGTGGTACCTCCCTATATTTATATATATATATATATATATATATATATATATATATATATATAGATATATATATATATATGAGTAGTCACGAAAGCGCTCGGAATTTCTCTATTAATCAGAGTGGTTGATTTGCATATTCTGAAATCTCCTGTTTACTGTGATCTTTTTGCATATATATGTATATATATATATATATATATATATATATATATATATATATATATATATATATATATATATATATATATATATATATATATATATATATATATTTTATTATTATTATCACACCGGCCGATTCCCACCAAGGCAGGGTGGCCCGAAAAAGAAAAACTTTCACCATCATTCACTCCATCACTGTCTTGCCAGAAGGGTGCTTTACACTACAGTTTTTAAACTGCAACATTAACACCCCTCCTTCAGAGTGCAGGCACTGTACTTCCCATCTCCAGGACTCAAGTCCGGCCTGCCGGTTTCCCTGAATCCCTTCATAAATGTTACTTTGCTCACACTCCAACAGCACGTCAAGTATTAAAAACCATTTGTCTCCATTCACTCCTATCAAACACGCTCACGCACGCCTGCTGGAAGTCCAAGCCCCTCGCACACAAAACCTCCTTTACCCCCTCCCTCCAACCCTTCCTAGGCCGACCCCTACCCCGCCTTCCTTCCACTACAGACTGATACACTCTTGAAGTCATTCTGTTTCGCTCCATTCTCTCTACATGTCCGAACCACCTCAACAACCCTTCCTCAGCCCTCTGGACAACAGTTTTGGTAATCCCGCACCTCCTCCTAACTTCCAAACTACGAATTCTCTGCATTATATTCACACCACACATTGCCCTCAGACATGACATCTCCACTGCCTCCAGCCTTCTCCTCGCTGCAACATTCATCACCCACGCTTCACACCCATATAAGAGCGTTGGTAAAACTATACTCTCATACATTCCCCTCTTTGCCTCCAAGGACAAAGTTCTTTGTCTCCACAGACTCCTAAGTGCACCACTCACTCTTTTTCCCTCATCAATTCTATGATTCACCTCATCTTTCATAGACCCATCCGCTGACACGTCCACTCCCAAATATCTGAATACGTTCACCTCCTCCATACTCTCTCCCTCCAATCTGATATTCAATCTTTCATCACCTAATCTTTTTGTTATCCTCATAACCTTACTCTTTCCTGTATTCACCTTTAATTTTCTTCTTTTGCACACCCTACCAAATTCATCCACCAATCTCTGCAACTTC
>NC_091339.1:28694932-28734932 GCF_038502225.1 Cherax quadricarinatus
ACTTTGCTCACACTCCAACAGCACGTCAAGTATTAAAAACCATTTGTCTCCATTCACTCCTATCAAACACGCTCACGCATGCCTGCTGGAAGTCCAAGCCCCTCGCACACAAAACCTCCTTTACCCCCTCCCTCCAACCCTTCCTAGGCCGACCCCTACCCCGCCTTCCTTCCACTACAGACTGATACACTCTTGAAGTTATTCTGTTTCGCTCCATTCTCTCTACATGTCCGAACCACCTCAACAACCCTTCCTCAGCCCTCTGGACAACAGTTTTGGTAATCCCGCACCTCCTCCTAACTTCCAAACTACGAATTCTCTGCATTATATTCACACCACACATTGCCCTCAGACATGACATCTCCACTGCCTCCAGCCTTCTCCTCGCTGCAACATTCATCACCCATGCTTCACACCCATATAAGAGCGTTGGTAAAACTATACTCTCATACATTCCCCTCTTTGCCTCCAAGGACAAAGTTCTCTGTCTCCACAGACTCCTAAGTGCACCACTCACTCTTTTTCCCTCATCAATTCTATGATTCACCTCATCTTTCATAGACCCATCCGCTGACACGTCCACTCCCAAATATCTGAATAAGTTCACCTCCTCCATACTCTCTCCCTCCAATCTGATATTCAATCTTTCATCACCTAATCTTTTTGTTATCCTCATAACCTTACTCTTTCCTGTATTCACCTTTAATTTTCTTCTTTTGCACACCCTACCAAATTCATCCACCAATCTCTGCAGCTTCTCTTCAGAATCTCCCAAGAGCACAGTGTCATCAGCAAAGAGCAGCTGTGACAACTCCCACCCTGTGTGTGATTCTTTATCTTTTAACTCCACGCCTCTTGCCAAGACCCTCGCATTTACTTCTCTTACAACCCCATCTATAAATATATTAAACAACCACGGTGACATCACACATCCTTGTCTAAGGCCTACTTTTACTCGGAAAAAATTTCCCTCTTTTCTACATACTCTAACTTGAGCCTCACTATCCTCGTAAAAACTCTTCACTGCTTTCAGTAACCTACCTCCTACACCATACACTTGCAACATCTGCCACATTGCCCCCCTATCCACCCTGTCATACGCCTTTTCCAAATCCATAAATGCCACAAAGACCTCTTTAGCCTTATCTAAATACTGTTCACTTATATGTTTCACTGTAAACACCTGGTCCACACACCCCCTACCTTTCCTAAAGCCTCCTTGTTCATCTGCTATCCTATTCTCCGTCTTACTCTTAATTCTTTCAATTATAACTCTACCATACACTTTACCAGGTACACTCAACAGACTTATCCCCCTATAATTTTTGCACTCTCTTTTATCCCCTTTGCCTTTATACAAAGGAACTATGCATGCTCTCTGCCAATCCCTAGGTACCCTACCCTCTTCCATACATTTATTAAATAATTGCACCAACCACTCCAAAACTATATCCCCACCTGCTTTTAACATTTCTATCTTTATCCCATCAATCCCGGCTGCCTTACCCCCTTTCATTTTACCTACTGCCTCACGAACTTCCCCCACACTCACAACTGGCTCTTCCTCACTCCTACAAGATGTTATTCCTCCTTGCCCTATACACGAAATCACAGCTTCCCTATCTTCATCAACATTTAACAATTCCTCAAAATATTCCCTCCATCTTCCCAATACCTCTAACTCTCCATTTAATAACTCTCCTCTCCTATTTTTAACTGACAAATCCATTTGTTCTCTAGGCTTCCTTAACTTGTTAATCTCACTCCAAAACTTTTTCTTATTTTCAACAAAATTTGTTGATAACAGCTCACCCACTCTCTCATTTGCTCTCTTTTTACATTGCTTCACCACTCTCTTAACCTCTCTCTTTTTCTCCATATACTCTTCCCTCCTTGCATCACTTCTACTTTGTAAAAACTTCTCATATGCTAACTTTTTCTCCCTTACTACTCTCTTTACATCATCATTCCACCAATCGCTCCTCTTCCCTCCTGCACCCACTTTCCTGTAACCACAAACTTCTGCTGAACACTCTAACACTACATTTTTAAACCTACCCCATTCCTCTTCGACCCCATTGCCTATGCTCTCATTAGCCCATCTATCCTCCAATAGCTGTTTATATCTTACCCTAACTGCCTCCTCTTTTAGTTTATAAACCTTCACCTCTCTCTTCCCTGATGCTTCTATTCTCCTTGTATCCCATCTACCTTTTACTCTCAGTGTAGCTACAACTAGAAAGTGATCTGATATATCTGTGGCCCCTCGATAAACATGTACATCCTGAAGTCTACTCAACAGTCTTTTATCTACCAATACATAATCCAACAAACTACTGTCATTTCGCCCTACATCATATCGTGTATACTTATTTATCCTCTTTTTCTTAAAATATGTATTACCTATAACTAAACCCCTTTCTATACAAAGTTCAATCAAAGGGCTCCCATTATCATTTACACCTGGCACCCCAAACTTACCTACCACACCCTCTCTAAAAGTTTCTCCTACTTTAGCATTCAGGTCCCCTACCACAATTACTCTCTCACTTGGTTCAAAGGCTCCTATACATTCACTTAACATCTCCCAAAATCTCTCTCTCTCCTCTGCATTCCTCTCTTCTCCAGGTGCATACACGCTTATTATGACCCACTTCTCGCATCCAACCTTTACTTTAATCCACATAATTCTCGAATTTACACATTCATATTCTCTTTTCTCCTTCCATAACTGATCATTTAACATTACTGCTACCCCTTCCTTTGCTCTAACTCTCTCAGATACTCCAGATTTAATCCCATTTATTTCCCCCCACTGAAACTCTCCTACCCCCTTCAGCTTTGTTTCGCTTAGAGCCAGGACATCCAACTTCTTTTCATTCATAACATCAGCAATCATCTGTTTCTTGTCATCCGCACTACATCCACGCACATTTAAACAACCCAGTTTTATAAAGTTTTTCTTCTTCTCTTTTTTAGTAAATGTATACAGGAGAAGGGGTTACTAGCCCATTGCTCCCGGTATATATATATATATATATATATATATATATATATATATATATATATATATATATATATATATATATATATATATATATATATATATATATATATATATGTCGTGCCGAATATGTAAAACTGGTTAATTAGGAAGAACTCATTTAAAATTAAGTCCTTTCAAAAATTTTCTCTTATACGTTTAAAGGTATATTTTTTTCATTAATGTTAATGTAAAAATTTATAACTTTGCACCAAAAGAACTTAGAAAACTTACCTAACCTTATTATAACAAGAACAATTTATTTTAGTCTAACCCAACTAAATATATTTTAGATTTTTTTACAATAATTTAATGCTAAACAAACACAGTGAAATATATTTTTTTCATTATGTTCAGAATGATTTTGGCGAAATTACTTCATACACGAATTTTCACTTGTCCTATATGGCAAGATAAGCGTTGCTATTTAAGCCAAGATGGCAAGTTCTGCCTATTCGGCATGACATATATATAAATATATATATATATATATATATATATATATATATATATATATATATATATATATATATATATATATATGTATATATATATATATATATATATATATATATATATATATATATATATATATATATATATATATATATATATATATATATATATATATATATATATATATATGCAAAACAACCACTCTGAAAAAATAGAGAAATTCCAAGCGCTTTCGTGACTACTCACATTATCAAGGAACTTGATAATGTGAGTAGTCACGAAAGCGCTTGGAATTTCTCTATTTTTTCAGAGTGGTTGTTTTGCATATTCCGAAATCACCTGTTTACTGTGATCTTATTGCATATATATATATATATATATATATATATATATATATATATATATATATATATATATATATATATATATATATATATATATATATATATATATATATATATATATATATATATATATATATATATATATATATATATATAGATGTAGATAGATAGATAGATAGATACGTACTACGTACATACATATGTAGATTAAATCAGTTTGTCTGCGCAGCAAAAAGTTGATATTGCAAATTTCACTATAATGATTTATGCGTAAAACCCAAACATATATACACACAAAAATTTGCAATGAATATTTGATGTAAGTAGCTCTTGATGCAGTCGACATGAAAAGCAAATTTCGGTATTTATTTTGGCCTCTCATTATATCGCCTGTGTTTAAAGTTGGCCGGACATAATCACAGCGACCTTTTTTTTTAATTACGTCGTTAAGGTCATTTGCAAACAGTGGATGATATTATTAAGCATTGTGTCACGAGGGCAAATATTCATATTAGTAGAGATGTATCCGTTCAATTGGATTTTTTGGCACTTTTTTCTGGGGGGCCTATTGGATATGGAGTGCATTTATTAGTTAGCGTATCTGACTGTTTATTTTTCCATTTGTTTGTTCATATTCTTTGTCTGACTTTGTTAGTAAATATATTCTCCTGTGTGGCTTTTTTTTAGTGCGTGGATTTTGTGTACGTTGGAGGAGGTAGAGAGAGAAAGAGAGAGAGAGAGAGAGAGAGAGAGAGAGAGAGAGAGAGAGAGAGAGAGAGACAGAGAGAGAGAGAGAGAGAGAGAGAGAGAGAGAGCTAGAGAGAGAGAGAGAGCAAGAGAGAGAGAGAGAGAGAGAGAGAGAGAGAGAGAGAGAGAGAGAGAGCGAGAGAGAGAGAGAGAGAGAGAGAGAGAGAGAGAGAGAGAGAGAGAGAGAGAGAGAGAGAGAGAGAGAGAGAGAGAGAGCTAGAGAGAGAGAGAGAGAGAGAGAGAGAGAGAGAGAGAGAGAGCTAGAGAGAGAGAGAGAGAGAGAGAGAGAGAGAGAGAGAGAGAGAGAGAGAGAGAGAGAGAGAGAGAGAGCTAGAGAGAGAGAGAGAGAGAGCTAGAGAGAGAGAGAAAGAGAGAGAGAGAGAGCTAAAGAGAGAGAGAGAGAGAGAGAGAGCTAGAGAGAAAGAGAGAGAGAGAGCAAGAGAGAGAGAGAGAGAGACAGACAGACAGACAGAGACAGACACAAAACTACAAAAGCCTTTCTAATCAATTAAAAAAAAAATATTATTCCAAAATAATTCATAAATATTTCTAAATAATTCATGAATAATATTTCTAAGTAATTTATGAATAATTTTTCTAAATAATTCATAAATAATATAACACTGGAATTTTTTGAAAATAAATCTCAGAATCTATTAAATTAATCAAAACATTTTTATATACTTACCGATACAACACAATCATTATATACATTATATATATTATTATATATATTATATATACAGTACATGTATTATGTACTTATCGTCATAGTTATAGCCATTTATATTAATTAGGTTCTCACTGATCGTTTGTTGTTGTATTAAATAGGTTCTCACTGATAGTCTTGTAGTTATATTAATTAGGTTCTCACTGATGGTTTTGTTATATTAATTAGATTCTCACTGATGGTTTTGTTGCTGTATTAATTAGGATCTCACTGATCGTCTTGTTGTATTAATTAGGTTCTCACTGATGGTCATGTTGTTGTATTAATTAGGTTCTCGCTGATGGGCTTGTTGTTGTATTAATTAGGTTCTCGCTGATGGTCTTGTTGTTGTATTAATTAAATTCTCACTGATGATCTTGTTGTTGTATTAATTAGATTCTCACTGATGGGCTTGTAGTTGTATTAATTAGGTTCTCACTGATGGTCTTGTTGTTATATTAATTAGGTTCTCACTGATGGTCTTGTTGTTGTATGAATTAGGTTCTCACTGATGGTCTTGTTGTTTTATTAATTAGGTTCTCACTGAGGTCTTGTTGTTTTATTAATTCGGTTCTCACTGATGGTTTTGTTGCTGTATTAATTAAGTTCCCACTAATTATATTGTTATATTAATTAGGTTCTTTCTGATGGTCTTGTTGTTATATTAATTAGGTTCTCACTGATGGTCTTGTTTTTGTATTCATTAAGTTCTCACTGATGGTCTTGTTTTATTAATTAGGTTCTCACTGATAGTTTTCTTGCTGTATTAATTAGGTTCTCACTGATCGTCTTCTTGTTATATTAATTAGGTTCTCACTGATGGTCTTGTTGTATTAATTAGGTTCTCAATGATGGTCTTGGTGTTGCTTTAATTAGGTTCTCACTGATGGTCTTGCTGCTATATTAATTAGGTTCTCACTGATGGTCTTGTTTCTGTATTAATTAGGTTCTCACTTATGGTCTTGTTGTTGCATTAATTAGGTTCTCACTGATGGTCTTGTTTCTGTATTAATTAGGTTCTCACTGATCGTCTTGTTGTTACATTAATTAGGTTCTCACTTATGGTCTTGTTGTATTAATTAGGTTTTCACTGATGGTCTTGGTGTTGTTTTAATTAGGTTCTCACTGATGGTCTTTGCTGTTATATTAATTAGGTTCTCACTGATGGCCTTGTTGTATTAATTAGGTTCTCACTGATGGTCTTGTATTAATTAGGTTCTCACTGATGGTCTTGTTTCTGTATTAATTAGGTTCTCACTGATGGTCTTGTTGTTTTATTAATTAGGCTCTCACTGATGATTTTGTTGCTGTATTAATTAGGTTCTCACTGATCGTCTTGTTGTATTAATTAGGTTTTCACTGATGGTCTTGTTGTTGTATTAATTAGGTTCTCACTGATGGGCTTGTTGTTGTATTAATTAGGTTCTCAATGATGGTCTTGTTGTATTAATTAAGTTCTCACTGATGGTCTTGTTGTTGTATTAATTAGGTTCTCATTGATGATCTTGTTGTTGTGTTAATTAGATTCTCACTGATGGGCTTGTTGTTGTATTAACTGGGTTCTCACTGATGGTCTTGTTATATTAAATAGGCACTCACTGATGGTCTTGTTGTTGTTTGAATTAGGTTCTCGCTGATGGCCTTGTTGTTTTATTAATTCGGTTCTCACTGATGGTTTTGTTGCTGTATTAATTAAGTTCCCACTAATGATCTTGTTATATTAATTAGGTACTTACTGATGGTCTTGTTGTTATATTAATTAGGTTCTCACTGATGGTCTTGTTTTTGTATTAAGTTCTCACTGATGGTCTTGTTGTTATATTAATTAGGTTCTCACTGATGGTTTTGTTGTATTAATTAGGTTCTCACTGATGGTCTTGTTGTATTAATTAGGTTCTCACTGATGGTCTTGGTGTTGTTTTAATTAGGTTCTCACTGATGGTCTTGTTGTATTAATTAGGTTCTCACTGATGGTCTTGGTGTTGTTTTAATTAGGTTCTCACTGATGGTCTTGCTGTTATATTAATTATTTTCACACTGATGGCCTTGTTGTTGTATTAATTAGGTTCTCACTGATGGTCTTGTTGTTGTATTAATTAGGTTCTCACTGATGGTCTTGTTGTTGTATTAATTACGTTCTCACTGATGATCCTGTTGTTGTATTAATTAGGTTCTCACTGATGGTCTTGTTGTTGTATTAAGTACGTTCTCACTGATGATCTTGTTGTTGTATTAATTACGTTCTCACTGATGGTCTTGTTGTTGTATTAATTAGGTTCTCACTGATGGGCTTGTTGTTGTATTAATTAGGTTCTCACTAATGGTCTTGTTGTTGTATTAAGTACGTTCTCACTGATGATCTTGTTGTTGTATTAATTAGGTTCTTATTGATGGTTTTGTTGTTGCATTAATTAGGTTCTCATTGATCGTCTTGTTGTTGTATTAATTAGGTTCTCACTAATGGTCTTGTTTTTGTATTAAGTACGTTCTCACTGATGATCTTGTTGTATTAATCAGGTTCTCACTGATGGTCTTGTTGTTGCATTAATTAGGTTCTCACTGATGGTCTTGTTGTGGTATTAATTAGGTTCTCACTGATGGTCTTGTTGTTGTATTAATTAGGTTCTCACTGATGGTCTTGTTGTTGCATTAAGTATGTTCTCACTGATGATCTTGTTGTATTAATTAGGTTCTCACTGATGGTCTTGTTGTTGTGTTAATTAGGTTCTCACTGATGGTCTTGTTGTTGTATTAATTAGGTTCTCACTGATGGGCTTGTTGTTGTATTAATTAGGTTATCACTAATGGTCTTGTTGTTGTATTAGGTACGTTCTCACTGATGATCTTGTTGTTTTATTAATTAGGTTCTCATTGATTGTCTTGTTGTTGCATTAATTAGGTTCTCATTGATGGTATTGTTTTTGTATTAATTAGGTTCTCACTAATGGTCTTGTTGTTGTATTAATTACGTTCTCACTGATGGTCTTGTTGTTGTATTAATTAGGTTCTCACTGATGGTCTTGTTGTTGTATTAATTAGGTTCTCACTGATGGTCTTGTTGTATTAATTACGTTCTCACTGATGGTCTTGTTGTTGTATTAATTAGGTTCTCACTGATGGTCTTGTTGTTGTATTAATTAGGTTCTCACTGATGGTCTTGTTGTATTAATTACGTTCTCACTGATGGTCTTGTTGTTGTATTAATTAGGTTCTCACTGATGGTCTTGTTGTTGTATTAATTAGGTTCTCACTGATGGTCTTGTTGTTGTATTAAGTACGTTCTCACTGATGGTCTTGTTGTTGTATTAATTAGGTTCTCACTGATGGTCTTGTTGTATTAATTAGGTTCTCACTGATGGTCTTGTTGCTGTATTCATGGATCAGTGTTCCCGGTGTTATTCGTTAATATTAAATTTATCTGGACAGAACTAAGACAAATAATTATATACATAAATTTTTCCACCTACCTACACATTTCTGAAGTGACGTAATCAATGATTCAAGCGATAGTAACTTTCTATTAGATATATATATAAAAAAAAGGACTTGTAAATGTTGAAATGAAAAAAAAAATCTAGAAACAAAAAAGTTGAAGAATTTTCAAGACATTATATCTGAAATTTTCGACTCTTTCCAAAAATTCTTTGTATCACAACCTCTCCAGTGACTGGAATTATTCATTGTTGAAAACTGCGGTAAACCCATTAGGGTCACATAGATGCGCACCGCCCGTGCAGGTTTAGCGCTTCAAAAGGATGTTTCAATACCCAGAACGTCGTAAATGTCGTTGTTTTACCTTACGCTTTAAGCGGCTGTTAAATTTCGGACATTTAATTCCGCCTTTTAAATCATGACATTTGATCCCGTTATTTAAACTCAACAAGACTTTTATTTTCGTTATTTAAATTGAGATATTTAATTTGCATATTTAAATAGTCCTTTAAACTCTGTTGCTGACTGGTGTTCAAGTATTTCACTGACGCTATGGTGTTATGTGGTGTTATTGTGTGTTATGTGGTGTTACCGTGTGCTATGTGGTGTTACTGTGTGCTATGTGGTGTTATTGTATGTTATGTGGTGTTATTGTGTGTTATGTGGTGCTACTGTGTTATGTGGTGTTATTGTGTGTTATGTGGTGCTACTGTGTTATGTGGTGTTATTGTGTGTTATGTGGTGCTACTGTGTTATGTGATGTTATTGTGCGTTGTTTGGTGTTACTGTGTGTTACGTGGTGTTACTGTGTGCTATGTGTTGTTACTGTGTGATATATGGTGTTACTGTGTGCTATGTGGTGTTACTGTGTGCTATGTGGTGTTATTGTATGTTATGTGGTGTTATTGTGTGTTATGTGGTGCTACTGTGTTATGTGGTGTTATTGTGCGTTGTTTGGTGTTGCTGTGTGTTATGTGGCGTTACTGTGTGCTATGTGGTGTTATTGTATGTTATGTGGTGTTACTGTGTGTTATGTGGTGTTATTGTGTGTTATGTGGTGTTATTGTATGTTATGTGGTGTTATTGTGTGTTATGTGGTGTTATTGTATGTTATGTGGTGTTATTGTGTGTTGTTTGGCGTTACTGTGTGTTATGTAGTGTTACTGTGTGCTATGTGGTGTTATTGTGTGCTATGTGGTGTTATTGTGTGTTGTTTGGCGTTACTGTGTGTTATGTAGTGTTACTGTGTGCTATGTGGTGTTACTGTGTGCTATGTGGTGTTATTGTGTTATGTGGTGTTACTGTGTGTTATGTGGTGTTACTGTGTTATGTGATGTTATTGTGCGTTGTTTGGTGTTACTGTGTGTTATGTGGTGTTACTGTGTGCTATGTTGTGTTATTGTGTGCTATGTGGTGTTATTGCGTGTTATGTGGTGTTACTGTGTGTTATGTGGTGTTATTGTGTGCTATGTGGTGTTACTGTGTGCTATGTGGTGTTGCTGTGTGTTATGTGGTGTTACTGTGTGTTATGTGGTGTTACTGTGTGCTGTGTGGTGTTACTGTGTGTTATGTAGTCTTATTGTGTGTTATGTGGTGTTATTGTGTGTTATGTGGTTTTATTGTGTGTTATGTGGTGTCACTGTGTGTTATGTGGTGTTACTGTGTGCTATGTGGTGTTGCTGTGTGTTATGTGGTGTTGCTGTGTGCTATGTGGTGTTATTGTGTGTTATGTGGTGTTATTGTGTGTTATGTGGTTTTATTGTGTGTTATGTGGTATTAATGTGTGTTATGTGGTGTTACTGTGTTATGTGGTGTTACTGTGTTATGTGGTGTTATTGGATGTTATGCTATGTTATCGTGTTATGTGGTGTTATTATGTGTTACGTAACGTCTGTTGTGTGGTGTTATGGTGTCTTATACGGTGTTTTAAATTCATATGGTGTTACTGAGAGTACATAGTAGTACAGTGTGTGGATTGGTGTTATTGATAGCTGTGTGGTGATCCTATGTTCTGTTTAATATGCACAGAGAGAAAAAGAATTAGAAATACTGTGGTACAAGGTTGAGAGAGTACGAGGATAAAGAGAGCTCAAGGGTATAGAGAGAGAGAGAGAGAGAGAGAGAGAGAGACAGAGAGAGAGAGAGAGAGAGAGAGAGAGAGAGAGAGAGAGAGAGAGAGAGAGAGAGTGAGAGAGAGAGAGAGAAAGAGAGAGAGAGAGAGACAGAGAGAGAGAGAGAGAGAGAGAGAGAGTACAAATAATAAAAAGAACAGTAAACTAATGTGGTGACTTTAGTAAACATCTAATGTTTAAATATTGACAGAAATAAACATCAAAGTCTTTAAAATTTCGAGAGTAACTGAGGTGTGTTAACTTACCTGTGTGTGAGCGGTGAGCGGAGAGGAAGAGGAAACAAGAGAAGGGAAGGAGAGGGGGTAGTGGAGGAGGGAAGACAAGAGAGGGGAAGGGGAGAAGAGAAGGGGTTAAAAGGAGATCGTTAGTCTGCCAGTAAAAGGCAGTAATGCTATAAAGTTAAGTTTACTGTGAGATACAGAGATTCTTGTTTGAGATACAGAGTTATTTAACCATGGATACAGTATTACCTGCCTGGGATGTACAGGTATTTGACTGAGATGCAGAGCCATTTGGCTGAGGTACACAGGTGCCTGGCTGAGATACATCGTCACTTGAGTGGGGAGACAAAGGTGCCTAGCTTTTCACAGCTTCACCTAAAAGAGACACTTTTACCAGACTCGGTTAAAACATCTTGCCTTTGGACGAACAAAAGTTTACGCATGGTGCTGGGTCTCTGGGTTGGGATGCTGTGGGATAGGGTGTTGGGATGCTGTGAGAGAGTGGTGTTGGGATATTGCGAGACTGCACTCTTCAGATGCTGCAAGATAGCATGTTGAGTTGACGAAGATAGCGGCGTTGGGAGGACGTAGATAGCGGTGCTGAGATGCTACGTAATGACCATGACCAGGAGATAAGCAGAGTAGCACATGAAATGTCTAGGTAGACCCCGTCAAGACCCCTTTAAGACTCTCGTCAAAACCCCCATCGGAGATCTCGCCTTGAAACTGAAAAATAACAGGGAAAAGTAAAAAATACTTAGAAATAAGGCGAAAA
This sequence comes from Cherax quadricarinatus, assembly GCF_038502225.1. NCBI lineage: Eukaryota > Metazoa > Arthropoda > Malacostraca > Decapoda > Parastacidae > Cherax > Cherax quadricarinatus. The sequence continues at coordinate 28,706,792 of NC_091339.1, forward strand.
GAAGACAAACTGAAATAAGTGGGAGAACATCACTTAGAAAATAAAATGGATAGAATGGCTCCGCTTAGATGGTGAAAGAAGCAGAAAGACATAACTTAAGTGGAGAAAATACGCAGAAAGAAAGTTTAAAAAAATTATGTAATTAGGGAGGATAGTGAACCAAGCAAGGTAATTAACCGACCAAGATAGTCCCCCAGCCAAGTTAGTGAACCAGCCAAGTTAGTGAACCAGCCAAGTTAGTGAACCAGCCAAGTTAGTGAACCAGCCAAGTTAGTGAACCAGCCAAGTTAGTGAACCAGCCAAGTTAGTGAACCAGCCAAGTTAGTGAACCAGCCATGTTAGTGAACCAACCAAGTTAATGAGCCAGCCAAGTTAGCGAACCAACCAAATAAGTGAACCAGCCAAATTAGTGAACCAGCCATTTTAGTGAACCAGCCAAGTTAGTGAACTAACCAACATAGTGAACCAGCCAAGTTAGTGAACCAGCAAAGTTAGTGAACCAGCCAACGCAATGAAAAAAAAAAGAAATCCTTCGAGTCATATGAGTGGGACTCCTTCAGGCTAGTGATGCCAGTGGGACTCCTTCAGGCTAGTGATGCCAGTGGGACTCCTTCAGGCTAGTGATGCCAGCGGGACTCCTTCAGGCTAGTGATGCCAGTGGGACTCCTTCAGGCTAGTGATGTCAGTGGGACTCCTTCAGGCTAGTGATGCCAGTGAGACTCCTTCAGGCTAGTGATGCCAGTGGGACTCCTTCAGGCTAGTGATGCCAGTGGGACTCCTTCAGGCTAGTGATGCCAGTGGGACTCCTTCAGGCTAGTGATGCCAGTGGGACTCCTTCAGGCTAGTGATGCCAGTGGGACTCCTTCAGGCTAGTGATGCCAGTGGGACTCCTTCAGGCTAGTGATGCCAGTGGGACTCCTTCAGGCTAGTGATGCCAGTGGGACTCCTTCAGGCTAGTGATGCCAGTGGGACTCCTTCAGGCTAGTGATGCCAGTGGGACTCCTTCAGGCTAGTGATGCCAGTGGGACTCCTTCAGGCTAGTGATGCCAGTGGGACTCCTTCAGGCTAGTGATGCCAGTGAGACTCCTTCAGGCTAGTGATGCCAGTGGGACTCCTTCAGGCTAGTGATGCCAGTGGACTCCTTCAGGCTAGTGATGCCAGTGGACTCCTTCAGGCTAGTGATGCCAGTGGGACTCCAGGCTAGTGATGCCAGTGGGACTCCTTCAGGCTAGTGATGCCAGTGGGACTCCTTCAGGCTAGTGATGCCAGTGGGACTCCTTCAGGCTAGTGATGCCAGTGGGACTCCTTCAGGCTAGTGATGCCAGTGGGACTCCTTCAGGCTAGTGATGCCAGTGGGACTCCTTCAGGCTAGTGATGCCAGTGGGACTCCTTCGAGGAACTAAAACCAGTAGAAAGACCCTCGACATCAAGGAAGTGAAACGAAGTTTGGCGAGAAGAACTTAATGCCAAAGTTTACTGGAGACTTTTGAGATATATCGGATAACGAGGAGTGATTCACCCAAGTTACTGAGAGTCAAGCTGGACTTATGAGGCGGCAGAAAGAACCAGGAATTCTGCCATGGATAAACTCAGCACGACACTTATATTGTGTGCATGTGTGCGTGTATGTGTGTGTGTGTGTGTGTGTGTGTGTGGAGTACGAGCTGGAGGAGTACTAGCCGGAGGAGGACGAACTGGAGGAGGACGAGCTGGAGGAGTACGAGCTGGAAGAGTACAAGCTGGAGGAGTACAAGCTGGAGGAGTACAAGCTGGAGGAGTACAAGCTGGAGGAGTACAAGCTGGAGGAGGACGAGCTGGAGGAGTACGAGCTGGAGGAGGACGAGCTGGAGGAGGACGAGTTGGAGGAGTACGAGCTGGAGGAGTACAAGCTGGAGGAGTACAAGCTGGAGGAGTACAAGCTGGAGGAGTACAAGCTGGAGGAGTACAAGCTGGAGGAGTACAAGCTGGAGGAGGACGAGCTGGAGGAGTACAAGCTGGAGGAGTACGAGCTGGAGGAGTACGAGCTGGAGGAGTACGAGCTGGAGGAGTACGAGCTGGAGGAGTACGAGCTGGAGGAGTACGAGCTGGAGGAGTACGAGCTGGAGGAGTACGAGCTGGAGGAGTACGAGCTGGAGGAGTACGAGCCGGAGGAGTACTAGTCGGAGGAGGACGAGCTGGAGGAGTACGAGCTGGAGGAGTACGAGCTGGAGGAGTACAAGCCGAAGGACAAGAATCTTCACATTGACAAGTCTTGTGGAATTTCGTCTTTTTTTTTTGTTGTTTGCTGGTGCGAGAGAGACAGTAATGTTGGGGTGTCAAAAGTTCAGGAAAGCCTTGTAAGACTTAGGAGTAAGTTACACACACACACACACACACACACACACACACACACACACACACACACACTTCAGCTTCCTCTAAGCAAGGGCGAATTCTTGAATTGAATTCTAGCCACCTCGACCTGAGAGAGAATTTATCCACTCATCTGTGGAATTTCTCTGCTTGGCGATTTTTTGGAGGGTTGTGGGGAAGGAGTTTAGGGTGAGGGAAGGTGGGAGTGAGGGAGAGTAGGGGTGAGGGAGAGTGGGGGTGAGAGGGCAAGAGGATGGGGGTGAGAGAGAGTTAAAGAGAAAGGGGAAATAAACTTAAAGAAGAAGAATGGAGTGAAAAGGTGATGAAGGGAGAGGGTAAGAGAGAGAGAGGGTGAGGGAGAGTGGGGGTAAGGGAGGGAGAATGAGAGAGAGGCGAAAGAGGGTAAGGGTGACGGGAGAGAGAGGGTAAGAGAGGAGGAAAGAGAATGAAGGATAGATAAGAGCAAGGGGAAATTACATGTATTGTCTAGTAATGACATATTACCTCACTTTTAATAATAATAATAATAATAATAATAATAATAATAATAATAATAATAATTACAATTATACTACTACTACTACTGCTACTACTACTACTACTACTACTACTAATAATAATAATAATAATAATAATAATAATAATAATAATAATTACAATAACAATAATAATAATAATAATAATAATAATAATTACAATAACAATAATAATAATAATAATAATAATAATAATAATAATAATAATAATAATAATGAGGGTTCAAATTAAGAGTATATAAGGATGATTTCACAGAAAGTTCTCACAAGAATCTTCCTCCAGCACCACCCCAGGCCAGCAACAACAGCACAGCTGGTCACAGATCTAGCAGAGATGAAGAGCCGGTGGACGGAGCCGCTACTAGTCCTGGCAAGGAGTGGCACCTACACGGGTTTAGCGCTTCATGTCACACAAAAACAGTTTACTGATCAATTTTACGCATACACTTACATACACTTACACACACACACACACACACACACACACACACACACACACACACACACACACACACACACACACACACACACACACACACACACACACACACACACACACACACACACACAGGATGCTTGTGGCTTCCACTCCATAACTTGGCATCCACCCAAGTAGTGAGAATGGCCGAGGCTTACCAGCACCAAGTGTGAAATGGTGGTAGTGGTGGTAGTAGCTATGCTGGTGGTGGTAGCGGTGGTTGTAGCTATGTTGGTGGTGGTAGTGGTGGTAGTAGCTATGCTGGTGGTGGTAGTGGTGGTTGTAGCTATGTTGGTGGTGGTAGTGGTGGTAGTAGCTATGCTGGTGGTGGTAGTTGTGGTAGTAGCTATGCTGGTGGTGGTAGTGGTGGTAGTAGCTATGCTGGTGGTGGTAGCAGCTATGCTGGTGGTGGTAGTGGTGGTAGTAGCTATGCTGGTGGTGGTAGCGGTGGTTGTAGCTATGTTGGTGGTGGTAGTGGTGGTAGTAGCTATGCTGGTGGTGGTAGTTGTGGTAGTAGCTATGCTGGTGGTGGTAGTGGTGGTAGTAGCTATGCTGGTGGTGGTAGCAGCTATGCTGGTAGTGGTAGTGGTGGTAGTAGATATGCTGGTGGTGGTAGCGGTGGTTGTAGCTATGTTGGTGGTGGTAGTTGTGGTAGTAGCTCTGCTGGTGGTGGTAGTTGTGGTAGTAGCTATGCTGGTGGTGGTAGTGGTGGTAGTAGCTATGCTGGTGGTGCTAGCAGCTATGCTGGTGGTGGTAGTGGTGGTAGTAGCTATGCTGGTTGTGGTAGCGGTGGTTGTAGCTATGTTGGTGGTGGTAGTGGTGGTAGTAGCTATGCTGGTGGTGGTAGTAGCAGCTATGCTGGTGGTGGTAGTGGTGATAGCAGCTATGCTTGTTGTGGTAGTGGTGGTAGTAGCTATGCTGGTGGTGGTAGTGGTGGTTGTAGCTATGTTGGTGGTGGTAGTGGTGGTACTAGCTATGCTGGTGGTGGTAGCAGCTATGCTGGTGGTGGTAGTTGTGGTAGTAGCTATGCTGGTGGTGGCAGTAGTGGTAATAGCTATGCTGGTGGTGGTAGTGGTGATAGTAGCTATGCTGGTGGTGGTAGTAGCTATGCTGGTGGTGGTAGTGGTGATAGCAGCTATGCTGGTTGTGGTAGTGGTGGTAGTAGCTATGCTGGTGGTAGTAGTGGAGGAGGAGGACGGAAGGTAAGTAGTAGTGGTGGTGGTTGGAGGAGGGAGGGGGAGGGAGGGGAAGGGAAGGGGAGGTTGTGGGTGGTGGAGATGAAGAGATGCAGTAGGTGTAAGGAGTCTTACCCACACGTCTCGCCCTGCAAGGGGTATTGAACCCGGGTCATTTAGGTTATGAGCTGAGCTGTTCACCACTGTAGTTACTGGTCACCACTGTAGTTACTGACCCCCGTAGTTACTGGTCACCACTGTAGTTACTGGTCACCACTGTAGTTACTGACCCCCGTAGTTACTGGTCACCACTGTAGTTACTGACCCCTGTAGTTACTGGTCACCACTGTAGTTACTGACCCCTGTAGTTACTGGTCACCACTGTAGTTACTGACCCCTGTAGTTACTGGTCACCACTGTAGTTACTGGTCACCACTGTAGTTACTGACCCCTGTAGTTACTGGTCACCACTGTAGTTACTGACCCCTGTAGTTACTGGTCACCACTGTAGTTACTGGTCACCACTGTAGTTACTGACCCCTGTAGTTACTGGTCACCACTGTAGTTACTGACCCCTGTAGTTACTGGTCACCACTGTAGTTACTGACCCCTGTAGTTACTGGTCACCACTGTAGTTATTGGTCACCACTGTAGTTACTGACCCCTGTAGTTACTGGTCACCTCTGTAGTTACTGGTCACCACTGTAGTTATTGGTCACCACTGTAGTTACTGGTCACCACTGTAGTTATTGGTCACCACTGTAGTTACTGTACACCGCTGTAGGTACTGGTCACCCCTGTAGTTACTGGTCACCACTGTAGTTACTGGTCACCACTGTAGTTACTACCCCTGTAGTTACTGGTCACCCTGTAGTTACTGACCCCTGTAGTTACTGGTCACCACTGTAGTTACTGACCCCTGTAGTTACTGGTCACCACTGTAGTTATTGGTCACCACTGTAGTTACTGACCCCTGTAGTTACTGGTCACCACTGTAGTTACTGGTCACCACTGTAGTTATTGGTCACCACTGTAGTTACTGGTCACCACTGTAGTTATTGGTCACCACTGTAGTTACTGGTCACCACTGTAGTTACTGGTCACCACTGTAGTTACTGGTCACCACTGTAGTTACTGGTCACCACTGTAGTTAGTTACTGGTCACCACTGTAGTTACTGGTCACCACTGTAGTTACTGGTCACCACTGTAGTTACTGGTCACCACTGTAGTTACTGACCCCTGTAGTTACTGGTCACCCCTGTAGTTACTGGTCACCACTGTAGTTACTGGTCACCACTGTAGTTACTGGTCACCACTGTAGTTACTGGTCACCACTGTAGTTACTGGTCACCACTGTAGTTATTGGTCACCACTGTAGATACTGGTCACCACTGTAGTTACTGGTCACCACTGTAATTACTGACCCCTGTAGTTACTGGTCACCCCTGTAGTTACTGGTCACCACTGTAGTTACTGGTCACCACTGTAGTTACTAGTCACCACTGTAGTTACTGGTCACCACTGTAGTTACTGGTCACCACTGAAGTTATTGGTCAGTACTGTAGTTACTGGTCACCACTGTAGTTACTGGTCACCACTGTAGTTACTGACCCCTGTAGTTACTGGTCACCCCTGTAGTTACTGGTCACCACTGTAGTTACTGGTCACCACTGTAGTTACTGGTCACCACTGTAGTTACTGGTCACCACTGTAGCTACTGGTCACCACTGTAGTTACTGGTCACCACTGTAGTTACTGGTCACCACTGTAGTTACTGACCCCTGTAGTTACTGGTCACCCCTGTAGTTACTGGTCACCACTGTAGTTACTGGTCACCACTGTAGTTACTGGTCACCACTGTAGTTACTGGTCACCACTGTAGTTACTGGTCACCCCTGTAGTTACTGGTCACCACTGTAGTTACTGGTCACCACTGTAGTTACTGGTCACCACTGTAGTTACTGGTCACCACTGTAGTTACTGGTCATCACTGTAGTTACTGGTCACCCCTGTAGTTACTGGTCACCACTGTAGTTACTGGTCACCACTGTAGTTACTGGTCACCACTGTAGTTACTGGTCACCACTGTAGTTATTGGTCACCACTGTAGTTACTGATCACCACTGTAGTTACTGGTCACCACTGTAGTTATTGGTCACCACTGTAGTTACTGGTCACCACTGTAGTTACTGGTCACCACTGTAGTTACTGGTCACCACTGTAGTTACTGGTCACCACTGTAGTTACTGACCCCTGTAGTTACTGGTCACCACTGTAGTTACTGGTCACCACTGTAGTTACTGGTCACCACTGTAGTTACTGACCCCTGTAGTTACTGGTCACCACTGTAGTTACTGACCCCTGTAGTTACTGGTCACCACTGTAGTTACTGGTCATCACTGTAGTTACTGGTCACCACTGTAGTTACTGGTCACCATTGTAGTTACTGGTCATCAATGTAGTTACTGGTCACCACTGTAGTTACTGGTCACTACTGTAGTTACTGGTCACCACTGTAGTTACTGGTCACCACTGTAGTTACTGACCCCTGTAGTTACTGGTCATCCCTGTAGTTACTGGTCACCACTGTAGTTACTGGTCACCACTGTAGTTACCCCTGTAGTTACTGGTCACCACTGTAGTTACTGACCCCTGTAGTTACTGGTCACCACTGTAGTTACTGACCCCTGTAGTTACTGGTCACCACTGTAGTTATACTGGTCACCACTGTAGTTACTGACTGGTCACCCTGTAGTTACTGGTCACCTCTGTAGTTACTGGTCACCACTGTAGTTATTGGTCACCACTGTAGTTACTGGTCACCACTGTAGTTATTGGTCACCACTGTAGTTACTGGTCACCACTGTAGTTACTGGTCACCACTGTAGTTACTGGTCACCACTGTAGTTACTGGTCACCACTGTAGTAACTGGTCACCACTGTAGTTACTGGTCACCACTGTAGTAACTGGTCACCCCTGTAGTTACTGGTCACCACTGTAGTAACTGGTCACCACTGTAGTTACTGGTCACCACTGTAGTTACTGGTCATCACTGTAGTTACTGGTCACCACTGTAGTTACTGGTCACCACTTACTGTAGTTACTGGTCACCACTGTAGTTACTGGTCACCACTGTAGTTACTGGTCACCACTGTAGTTTGGTCACCACTGTAGTTACTGGTCACCACTGTAGTTACTGGTCACCACTGTAGTTACTGATCACCACTGTAGTTATCATCACTGTAGTTACTGGTCACCATTGTAGTTACTGGTCATCAATGTAGTTACTGGTCACCACTGTAGTTACTGGTCACTACTGTAGTTACTGGTCACCACTGTAGTTACTGGTCACCACTGTAGTTACTGGTCATCAATGTAGTTACTGGTCACCACTGTAGTTACTGGTCACCACTGTAGTTACTGGTCACCACTGTAGTTACTGGTCACCACTGTAGTTACTGGTCACCACTGTAGTTACTGGTCACCACTGTAGTTACTGGTCACCACTGTAGTTACTGGTCACCACTGTAGTTACTGGTCACCACTGTAGTTACTGGTCACCACTGTAGTTACTGGTCACCACTGTAGTTACTGGTCACCACTGTAGTTACTGGTCACCACTGTAGTTACTGATCATCACTGTAGTTACTGGTCACCACTGTAGTTACTGGTCACCACTGTAGTTACTGGTCACCACTGTAGTTACTGGTCACCACTGTAGTTACTGATCATCACTGTAGTTACTGGTCACCACTGTAGTTACTGGTCACCACTGTAGTTACTGGTCACCACTGTAGTTACTGGTCACCACTGTAGTTACTGATCATCACTGTAGTTACTGGTCACCACTGTAGTTACTGGTCACCACTGTAGTTACTGGTCACCACTGTAGTTACTGGTCACCACTGTAGTTACTGGTCACCACTGTAGTTACTGGTCACCACTGTAGTTACTGGTCACCACTGTAGTTACTGGTCACCACTGTAGTTACTGGTCACCACTGTAGTTACTGGTCACCACTGTAGTTACTGGTCACCACTGTAGTTACTGGCCACCACTGTAGTTACTGGTCACCACTGTAGTTACTGGTCACCACTGTAGTTACTGGTCACCACTGTAGTTACTGGCCACCACTGTAGTTACTGGCCACCACTGTAGTTACTGGTCACCACTGTAGTTACTGGCCACCACTGTAGTTACTGGCCACCACTGTAGTTACTGGTCACCACTGTAGTTACTGGCCACCACTGTAGTTACTGGCCACCACTGTAGTTACTGGTCACCACTGTAGTTACTGGCCACCACTGTAGTTACTGGCCACCACTGTAGTTACTGGCCACCACTGTAGTTACTGGTCACCACTGTAGTTACTGGCCACCACTGTAGTTACTGGCCACCACTGTAGTTACTGGTCACCACTGTAGTTACTGGTCACCACTGTAGTTACTGGTCACCACTGTAGTTACTGGTCACCACTGTAGTTACTGGCCACCACTTATTGTGAAATATTAGAGATGAAATGTAATTGTTTCGAAACCTCTCTCTCTCTCTCTCTCTCTCTCTCTCTCTCCTCGGTGTTTATGTCAACTTTAGCACAATAAGTGAGAAAGTTTTACGACCGGATGAAAAAAAAAAGTGAGAAAGAAAAAAAAGTCGACTGATGTGTTTTGACTCCATTTCTGCTTTTAATTAATTAGCGACGTGAGCCGTGACGGACTAGAACCTTATAAACCGCCTCATCTGCGTTGAACCTGACTAGGTTCATCTGCGTTGAACCTGACTAGGTTCATCTGCGTTGAACCTGACTAGGTTCATCTGCGTTGAACCTGACTAGGTTCACCTGCGTTGAACCTGACTAGCATCACCTGAGCAGAACCTGACTAGCATCACCTGAGCTGAACCTGACTAGTATCACCTGAGCTGATCCTGACCAGTATCACCTGAGCTGAACCTGACTAGGTTCACCTGAGCTGAACCTGACTAGCATCACCTGAGCTAAACCTGACTAGCATCACCTGAGCTGAACCTGACCAGTATCACCTGAGCTGATCCTGACTAGCATCACCTGAGCTGAACCTGACTAGCATCACCTGAGCTGAACCTGACTAGCATCACCTGAGCTGAACCTGACTAGCATCACCTGAGCTGAACCTGACTAGCATCACCTGAGCTGAACCTAATTAGCATCACCTGCGTTCAACCTGGCTAGCATCACCTGAGCCAAATGTCACTAGCTTAATCTACTCACCACGTTTACAACACATTACTTAATTCACCCGAGTCAGGGAAAAGAGTATCGTTGCACTGATATTTTTACTGCAGTAGCTATGTTTGTGTTGGTGTCTGCGCGATCCTAGACTCTAATCCCAGTGTTTCATAAGCCTAGCCCTCTCTACCTCGATATAACTGTCTCTTAGTAACTTCTGCAATGAATGAGAATATTTGTTAAAGAAACTGATAAATGTGGCAATTTTTGCAACTCTGCCTGCCTGCAACTCTGCCTGCCTGCAACTCTGCCTGCTTGCAACTCTGCCTGCCTGCAACTCTGCCTGCCTGCAACTCTGCCTGCCTGCAACTCTGCCTGCCTGCAACTCTGCCTGCCTGCAACTCTGCCTGCCTGCAACTCTGCCTGCCTGCAACTCTGCCTGCCTGCAACTCTGCCTGCCTGCAACTCTGCCTGCCTGCAACTCTGCCTGCCTGCTCCTGCAACAACTCTTACTGGATATTGTACAACCAGCTCGTTATATGTTGCACTGTATATAATCATTCTCAGAATTGTGCAACTATTTGCAGTTATTTTTATACAAGTCTACAGGCAATTATTGCAACTTTTATGATAACTAGGTCAGCTGGCGGGGCCAGGAGCTGAAACTAACACACACACACACACACACACACACACACACACACACACACACACACATTCCATATATAGCTTTAAGAAGAGGTACGATAAGGCTCTTGGAGCAGGGAGGGAGTAGCCCTAGTAGCGATCAGCAAAGAGGCGGGGCCAGGAGCTATGAATCGATCCCTTCAATCACAAACAGGTGAGTACAAAAAGGTGAGTAAACACACACACACACACACAGAGAGACGAGGCGGGGCCAGGAGCTATGAATCAACCCCTGCAACCACACCTAGGTGAGAACACACACAGAGACACACAGGAACCAGGTTCTTACGTACTGAGTCCTTCTTGAGGGCGGAGACCCAATAATAATAACAGGACAAGACCAAACCAGGATTTCTTTCTCTTTTCAGGTGTATATAAGGCGAATAAACTCTATAATGCTTTATCCAGTTTTTATTCAGCATAATACTAAGCTTTTTTATTTACTTGGTAAATTAAATAATTGGTAATAGCACCTTACTTATAGGTGGGACAGGAACAATTCATGTATACCTTTCCTTTAACACTTATATATTCAGACACTATAGTTTCATAATCAGGAAACATAATATGTGACTGGGATCCCTGACACAGTAAATGAAACACAGTATCAGGTTTCTTTACTCCCTCATTAATCACTTATATACACAAATTCACTACATTTGCAACTGGTTAGAGACTCTTTATCACGAGACACAAACATAAACTTAGACTTTTCGCCAAATTGCTTCACAGAGTAGATAACTACACAGACGTAATCCACCAAGTATTTCCAACACAGACGTAATTCAACAACCTCTCGCTCAAACCGAGAGATCCCCGTCTGAAGGCTCTCCTGGAGTTTTTAAAGGGAGATTATAAGAAAGCTCCTTAGCTGGGTGCTTTTTCAACCAGAGGTTGCGTGACACAAACGACTACAAGGTAATTCAACATAAGAATACTAAACACTGCAAGTTTATAAAACATCCTAGCAGACATAAATAAATAAATAAATAATTCCTGGCCAGATAATATTATAAAGCAAAGCATGTTTATTTTAGTTACTAATAAGGATACCAATAATATAACGTTAAGTGAAAAATCAAATGACCCTTTTTAAACTGTGAACTAAGGGCATAACACGGGTCCATCATTCTTCTACACAAGAGGAACTTGCCAGAGGCAGCTGCGACAAACCCGGCCGAGCGAGGCAGCAGGATGAGGATCATTCTGGATGTCCTCCTTTAGGAACGAGCTTCCTGCAGATAATCTCAGTGTTACGACCAAGTGTGGCACCAGGGCCTCTTGGCAAAACTGCAAGCACTGGGAACTGCAGGATCTACACTATGTCTCCTTAGTGATTACCGTCATGGTAGATCTCTAAGGGTAGTTCTCAATGGAACAGAAACAGCAAGACATCCTATTGGGACAAGTGTTCCACAGGGAAGTGGGCTTGGGCCATTGTTATAGAATGTTTATTTCAATGACCTTCTTCATCTCATCCCAGAATCCCATGCATATGCAGACGACTGTACTCTGACATATACTTATCCAAAAGAAGAAATGCCAGCTGCTCTAAGCTACATCAATCACCAGCTAAGAGCTATATCAGCCTGGGGAAACCGATGGCAGGTAACATTTGCACCTGAGAAAGCACAAATGATGATGGTCTCTAGGCACCATGATGATAATGGCAGAGCAGTAGTGAGTATGAATGGGAGAGTGTTGATCCCTGAGGAAGAAGTTGATATCCTTGGTGTGAAATTTGACTCCAAACTGACCACGAAGAACCACGTTGTAAATCTTGCAAACAAGGCAGTCAGGAAGCTTACAGCACTTCGACATATCTCGCATTTGTTCGACAGTAGGGGTTGCAAGAATCTGTATGAGGCACAAGTACGTTCACACCTTGATTATGCTCCACTCTCTTGATTTGCCTGCTCCCCCTCCCCATATCATCTACGATTGCTTGACAGAGTGGAGAACAGAGCAAGACGTCTCATCTCACGCCTGGACCCATCCTATATAGATCTGTCATTTCAGTAGAGCCTTCAACATAGGAGGGGTGTGAGTGGCCTTACTGTTATGTACAAGGCCAATATTGTCAAAGTACTACACTTGGATCCACTTCGAGGACAGCAAGAAGCAAGTTTCTGTGCCACAAGACGGGCAGAACTCAGCAACTTCACTCTCTTTGTACTCTTTTGCAGAACATCCCTTCATTTGAGATTATTTATCTATAGGATGACTCGAGTCTGGAACACGTTCGTACAGCATTATGATGTCAACGAGATAATATCACTTGTTTAAATGAAAATGGTGGCCCACAGGTGGCTCCAACTTCATCCTGTTCCCTGCTTGTATGTCTCATAACAATAAAAATGCTTTCAAATGAGCTGATGTAGGTAACAGCTCTTAGCTTGTCAATAAAGTTAGGTATCCTTAATTTGTCAACAGCTTCTCAATAAAGTTAGGAATCCTTAACTTGTCAACAGCTTGTCAATAAAGTTAGGCATTCTCAACCTAACCTTGTCAAACCCTGTGTAAAATAAAAATAGAGAGAGAGAGAGAGAGAGAGACAGACAGACAGACAGACAGACAGAGACAGAGAGAGATACTGAAAAAAGAGAGAAATAAGCTGTAAGTGAAGGACAGAGTGGGAAAGGGAGGTAGGGAGAGAGTGAAGGACTGAGGGAGGGAGGAAGGGAAGGAGGGAGACAAAGAAAGAAAGAGGAAGGGGAGATAGGGCACAAGTGAAGACCATGAAAGAACGGAAGTAGAGGGAAGAAAGGAAAGTTTTAAGTAAGTTGAAGGAGACGAGGAGATGAAGATCATGAGACATGAAGCTTAGGAGACATGAAGGTTTAGAGAAATAAAGGTTAGGAGACATGAAGGTCAGGATGCTAACTCAAGGAAAATTGTTTGAGAGAACTGGGATATCCCTGGGAGGACTGGGATATCTTTGGGAGGACTGGGACATCCCTGAGAGGACTGGGATATCCCTGGGAGGACTGGGATATCTTTGGGAGGACTGGGACATCCCTGAGAGGACTGGGATATCCCTGGGAGGACTGGGATATCTTTGGGAGGACTGGGATATCCCTGGGAGGACTAGGATATCCCTGGGAGGACTGGGATATCTTTGGGAGGACTGGGATATCCCTGGGAGGACTGGGATATCCCTGGGAGGACTGGGATATCCCTGGGAAGATTGGGATATCCCTGGGAGGACTGAAATATCCCTGGGAGGACTGGGATATCCCTGAGAGGACTGGGATATCCCTGGGAGGACTGGGATATCCCTGGGAGAACTGGGATATCCCTGGGAGGACTGGGATATCCCTGGGAGGACTGGGATATCCCTGGGAGGACTGGGATATCCCTGGAAGAACTGGGATATCCCTGGGAGGACTGGGATATCCCTGGGAGTACTGGGATATCTCTGGTAGGACTGGGATATCCCTGGAAGGACTGAGATTTCCCTGGGAGGACTGGGATATCCCTGGAAGGACTGGGATATCCCTGGGAGAACTGGGATATCCCTGGAAGGACTGGGATATCCCTGGAAGGACTGGGATATCCCTGGAAGGACTGGGATATCCCTGGGAGGACTGGGATATCCCTGGAAGGACTGGGATATCCCTTGGAGAACTGGGATATCCCTGGAAGGACTGGGATATCCCTGGGAGGACTGGGATATCCCTGGAAGGACTTGGATATCCCTGGGAGAACTGGGATATCCCTGGAAGGACTGTGTTATCCCTGGAATTACTGGGATATCCCTGGGAGGACTGGGATATCCCTGGGAGAACTGGGATATACCTGGAAGAACTGGGATATCCCTGGAAGGACTGGGATATCCCTGGGAGGACTGGGATATCCCTGGGAGAACTGAGATATCCCTGGAAGAACTAGGATATCCCTGGGAGGACTGGGATATCCCAGGAAGGACTGGGATATCCCTGGGGGAACTGGGATATACCTGGAAGGACTGGGATATTCCTGGAAGGACTGGGATATCCCTGGAAGGACTGGGATATCCCTGGGAGGACTGGGATATCCCTGTGAGAACTGGGATATCCCTGAGAGAACTGGGATATCCCTGGAAGGACTGTGATATCCCTGGGAGGACTGAGATATCCCTGGGAGAACTGGGATATCCCTGGAAAGACTGGGATATCCCTGGGAGGACTGGGATATCCCTGGAAGGACTGGGATATCCCTGAGAGGACTGGGATATCCCTGAGAGAACTGGGATATCCCTTGGAGAACTGGGATATCCCTGGGAGGACTTGGATATCCCTGTAAGGACTGGGATATCCCTGGGAGAACTTGGATATCCCTGGAAGGACTGGGATATCCCTGGAAGGACTGGGATATCCCTGGGAGGACTGAGATGTATCAGGCAGCTTCTCCCTTCTCCTTACTTTCTCTCTTTCTCCTCCCTGTTTTTCTGTTTCTGTTTCCTGTCTCTACTCTCTCTCTCTCTCTCTCTCTCTCTCTCTCTCTCTCTCTCTCTCTCTCTCTCTCTCTCTCTCTCTCTCTCTCTCTCTCTCTCCACTCAGGAGTTTTTCCCAGGAAGGAAAATTTCAGTGTTTTCAATACTTGTGTCGATGCTGTGATCAAACTTTTAATTCCTAAGTTTTAGTGTTGTCGACCTTGTGGTCTACCTTATTTTTATCGACCTCATTTTCGTCGATTTTGTTGCTGTCGACCTTATTTTTGTCGACCTTTCTCTTCACTCTCTTATCTTAGTCTTTCCTTAACTGTCATTAATATCATTAATATATTGCTCACAACGTCAATAATAATAATAATAATAATAATAATAATAATAATAATAATAATAATAATAATAATAATAATAATAATAATAATAATAATAATAATAATAATAACCACATTAATAATAATGATAATAATAATCACAATAATAATCATAATATTAATAATAATAATAACAAGAAGAAGAAAAATAATCACAATAATAATAATTATAATAATAATAATCACAATAATAATAATAATAATAATAATAATAATAATAATAATAATAATAATAATAATAATAATAATAATAATAAGAAGAAGAAGAAGAAGAAGAAGAAGAAGAAGAAGAAGAAGAAGAAGAAGAAGAAGAAGAAAAATAATCACAATAATAATAATTATTATAATAATAATCACAATAATAATAATAATAATAATAATAATAATAATAATAATAATAATAATAATAATAATAATAATAATAAGAAGAAGAAGAAGAAGAAGAAGAAGAAGAAGAAGAAGAAGAAGAAGAAGAAGAAGAAAAATAATCACAATAATAATAATTATTATAATAATAATCACAATAATAATAATAATAATAATAATAATAATAATAATAATAATAATAATAATAATAATAATAATAACAATAATAATAATAATAATAATAATGACAATAATACAGTCTCACCAGGGCGTTGGAAGTCACCAGCAAGTTCCCACACAACGTCAAACATCACATCACATCAATTAGCAGACGTCAACAACCTTACCAGTGACTTCAGCACGACCCTCACCAAAGAGAGAGAGAGAGAGAGAGAGAGAGAGAGAGAGAGAGAGAGAGAGAGAGAGAGAGAGAGAGAGAGAGAGAGAGAGAGAGAGAGAGAGAGAGAGAGAGAGAGAGAGAGAGAGAGAGAGAGAGAGAGAGAGAGAGAGAGAGAAGGGCCAGCGATGAAGGGAGAGACAGGAAATTGCAGGTCTACGAAGGAAAGACAAGTTCTATAAGTATTAGATTTAGTCTTTGTAGGAGAAAGTCCTTTGCTGGAGGGCGAAGAGTCCCTTGTTGGAGGGAGGAGAGTTCTTTGTTGGAGGGAGGAGAGTTCTTTGTTGGAGGGAGGAGAGTCCTTCGTTGGAGGGAGGAGAGTCCTTCGTTGGAGGGAGGAGAGTCCTTCGTTGGAGGGAGGAGAGTCCTTTGTTGGAGGGAGGAGAGTCCTTTGTTGGAGGGAGGAGAGTCCTTCGTTGGAGGGAGGAGAGTCCTTTGTTGGAGGGAGGAGAGTCCTTCGTTGGAGGGAGGAGAGTCCTTTGTTGGAGGGAGGAGAGTCCTTTGTTGGAGGGAGGAGAGTCCTTTGTTGGAGGGAGGAGAGTCCTTTGTTGGAGGGAGGAGAGTCCTTCGTTGGAGGGAGGAAATTCCTTCGTTGGTGATGTTCACAATGTTCATATATGAACAAAGTGAACATCAACTTGCTTATAAGTGATCATGGTGAACATCAAAGTGGATTTTACGACTGTCTTCAGGTGTAAAAAATATATTTACGATTTTTAAAGGAAAAATATATTTACGATTTTTAAAGGAAAAATATATTTACGATTTTTAAAGGAAAAATATATTTACGATTTTTAAAGGAAAAATATATTTACGATTTTTAAAAGGAAAAAAATATATTTACGATTTTTAAAGGAAAAATATATTTACGATTTTTAAAGGAAAAATATATTTACGATTTTTAAAGGAAAAATATATTTACGATTTTTAAAGGAAAAATATATTTACGATTTTTAAAGGAAAAATATATTTACGATTTTTAAGGAAAAATATATTTACGATTTTTAAAGGAAAAATATATTTACGATTTTTAAAGGAAAAATATATTTACGATTTTTAAAGGAAAAATATATTTACGATTTTTAAAGGAAAAATATATTTACGATTTTTAAAGGAAAAATATATTTACGATTTTTAAAGGAAAAATATATTTACGATTTTTAAAGGAAAAATATATTTACGATTTTTAAAGGAAAAATATATTTACGATTTTTAAAGGAAAAATATATTTACGATTTTGAAGACAAAGAATTAATTTTGCTATTTTTGAAGAAAAATAATTATTTGTTGATTTTTTTAAGTAAAAAATTAATTTCACGATTTTTTGAGAAAAAAATAATTTGGCTCTTTTAAAGAAATAATTTAATTTCGCGATTTTTTTGAAAGGAAATTGTGAATAAATAATAAAAAAAAGCTGAATTTTTAAATTTTCAAAAAAAAAAAAGAAAAAGGTCAATTTTGCAACTTTGTTAAAAGAGTAAAATTTTTATTTAAAAACAAATATTTAAAACTAGACATGTCTAAAATAACTCAAAGATTTAACCTTGACTAATTGAAACCTAAATTTTTTTGGCAAGTGTTATGGGAAATATAGTCAAAACAGAAACAAAGAAAGATATAGAAATTGATTGCAAAAAAACAACAGAAAAAAAGAAAGAAAAGAAGAAAATATCCTCGGTGAGTAACTATGTAAATTTTTTTCAATAATTTTTTATTTACTTTTTGATATATTCTTTTACGGTTTGAAATTGTTCATTCATTTTCAGGTTGTTCATTGTTCATTGGTTCGTTGTCTCTGGAATTATTCACTCACTCACTCACTCTATGTTCATACGTTTGTTCACTTGTTGTCACATTGTTCATTCTTTAATTCATGCTCTCGGACAGTGTTCATTATCACGTTCATCCTGTTCATTCACTCACTTCATTTGCTTGTTCACTATTGCAGTGTTTATTCTGGCGTTCACTCACAATCTGTTACATAAGTTTTCTGATGTTATGGTCTCAGGAATCATGACCCCAACAGCTTGGTCCTGGAAAAAGCCTTCAGGATTTACCTGAAGCCTTCAAGATTTACCTAAAATCTTACATGTTATTGAGATAGGGGGAAATGGCCAGCAAACATGCCAGAATGCAAAACGTTTAACAGGCTTCTGTTTTCTCAGTCATGTGGCAGGATGTTAGTAATTGTCTCGGGTGGTTGCTGTCCACCAAGCATCTACTAGGATGACTGGAAGGTAGTACCTCCCTGGTTGGTTGCTGTCCACCAAGCATCTACTAGGATGACTGGAACGTAGTACCTCCCTGGATGGTTGCTGTCCACCAAGCATCTACTAGGATGACTGGACGGTAGTACCTCCCTGGATGCTTGCTGTCCACCAAGCATCTACCAGGATGACTGGACGGTAGTACCTCCCTGGATGGTTGCTGTCCACCAAGCATCTACCAGGATGACTGGACGGTAGTACCTCCCTGGATGGTTGCTGTCCACCAAGCATCTACTAGGATGACTGGAAGGTAGTACCTCCCTGGATGGTTGCTGTCCACCAAGCATCTAGTAGGATGACTGGAAGGTAGTACCTCCCTGGATGGTTGCTGTCCACCAAGCATCTACCAGGATGACTGGACGGTAGTACCTCCCTGGATGGTTGCTGTCCACCAAGCATCTACCAGGATGACTGGACGGTAGTACCTCCCTGGATGGTTGCTGTCCACCAAGCATCTACCAGGATGACTGGACGGTAGTACCTCCCTGGATGGTTGCTGTCCACCAAGCATCTACCAGGATGACTGGACGGTAGTACCTCCCTGGATGGTTGCTGTCCACCAAGCATCTACCAGGATGGTTGCTGTCCACCAAGCATCTACCAGGATGACTGGACGGAAGTACCTCCCTGGATGGTTGCTGTCCACCAAGCATCTACCAGGATGACTGGACGGAAGTACCTCCCTGGATGGTTGCTGTCCACCAAGCATCTACCAGGATGACTGGACGGAAGTACCTCCCTGGATGGTTGCTGTCCACCAAGCATCTACCAGGATGACTGGACGGAAGTACCTCCCTGGATGGTTGCTGTCCACCAAGCATCTACCAGGATGGTTGCTGTCCACCAAGGATCTACCAGGATGACTGGACGGAAGTACCTCCCTGGATGGTTGCTGTCCACCAAGCAACCAACAAATTATTCACTATGTAATTACTGTTATCACTAAAGACAGAGAGTAAATTCTCCCATCAACTTCCTTTGTCAATAACATTGTCTTGAGACAGTTTCTTGGGAAATTTAGAAAAGGTGAACTGTTAGATACGAAAGTTCACCACTGCAACATTAAACACCTGCGGACAAAGAGCTTCCACTGCTGCAACATTAAACACCTGCGGACAGAGAGCTTCCACTGCTGCAACATTAAACACCTGCGGACAAAGAGCTTCCACTGCTGCAACATAACACACATGCGGACAAAGAGCTTCCACTGCTGCAACATTAAACACCTGCGGACAAAGAGCTTCCACTGCTGCAACATTAAACACCTGCGGACAAAGAGCTTCCACTGCTGCAACATTAAACACCTGCGGACAAAGAGCTTCCACTGCTGCAACATTAAACACCTGCGGACAGAGAGCTTCCACTGCTGCAACATTAAACACCTGCGGACAAAGAGCTTCTACTGCTGCAACATTAAACACCTGCGGACAAAGAGCTTCTACTGCTGCAACATTAAACACCTGCGGACAAAGAGCTTCCACTGCTGCAACATTAAACACCTGCGGACAGAGAGCTTCCACTGCTGCAACATTAAACACCTGGTGACAAAGAGCTTCCACTGCTGCAACATTAAACACCTGCCGGACAGAGAGCTTCCACTGCTGCAACATTAAACACCTGCGGACAGAGAGCTTCCACTGCTGCAACATTAAACACCTGCGGACAAAGAGCTTCCTACTGCTGCAACATAACACACATGCGGACAAAGAGCTTCCACTGCTGCAACATTAAACACCTGCGGACAAAGAGCTTCCACTGCTGCAACATTAAACACCTGCGGACAAAGAGCTTCCACTGCTGCAACATTAAACACCTGCGGACAAAGAGCTTCCACTGCTGCAACATTAAACACCTGCGGACAGAGAGCTTCCACTGCTGCAACATTAAACACCTGCGGACAAAGAGCTTCTACTGCTGCAACATTAAACACCTGCGGACAAAGAGCTTCTACTGCTGCAACATTAAACACCTGCGGACAAAGAGCTTCCACTGCTGCAACATTAAACACCTGCGGACAGAGAGCTTCCACTGCTGCAACATTAAACACCTGCGGACAAAGAGCTTCCACTGCTGCAACATTAAACACCTGCGGACAGAGAGCTTCCACTGCTGCAACATTAAACACCTGCGGACAGAGAGCTTCCACTGCTGCAACATTAAACACCTGCGGACAAAGAGCTTCCACTGCTGCAACATAACACACATGCGGACAAAGAGCTTCCACTGCTGCAACATTAAACACCTGCGGACAAAGAGCTTCCACTGCTGCAACATTAAACACCTGCGGACAAAGAGCTTCCACTGCTGCAACATTAAACACCTGCGGACAAAGAGCTTCTACTGCTGCAACATTAAACACCTGCGGACAGAGAGCTCACTGCTGCAACATTAAACACCTGTGACAAAGAGCTTCACTGCTGCAACATTAAACACCTGCGGACAAAGAGCTTCTACTGCTGCAACATTAAACACCTGCGGACAAAGAGCTTCCACTGCTGCAACATTAAACACCTGCGGACAGAGAGCTTCCACTGCTGCAACATTAAACACCTGCGGACAAAGAGCTTCCACTGCTGCGACATTAAACACCTGCGGACAGAGAGCTCCACTGCTGCAACATTAAACACCTGCGGACAGAGAGCTTCCACTGCTGCAACATTAAACACCTGCGGACAAAGAGCTTCCACTGCTGCAACATAACACACATGCGGACAAAGAGCTTCCACTGCTGCAACATTAAACACCTGCGGACAGAGAGCTTCCACTGCTGCAACATTAAACACCTGCGGACAAAGAGCTTCCACTGCTGCAACATTAAACACCTGCGGACAGAGAGCTTCCACTGCTGCAACATTAAACACCTGCGGACAAAGAGCTTCTACTGCTGCAACATTAAACACCTGCGGACAAAGAGCTTCTACTGCTGCAACATTAAACACCTGCGGACAAAGAGCTTCCACTGCTGCAACATTAAACACCTGCGGACGAGAGAGCTTCCACTGCTGCAACATTAAACACCTGGCGGACAAAGAGCTTCCACTGCTGCAACATTAAACACCTGCGGTGGACAGAGAGCTTCCACTGCTGCAACATTAAACACCTGCGGACAGAGAGCTCCACTGCTGCAACATTAAACACCTGCGGACAAAGAGCTTCCACTGCTGCAACATAACACACATGCGGACAAAGAGCTTCCACTGCTGCAACATTAAACACCTGCGGACAAAGAGCTTCCACTGCTGCAACATTAAACACCTGCGGACAGAGAGCTTCCACTGCTGCAACATTAAACACCTGCGGACAAAGAGCTTCCACTGCTGCAACATTAAACACCTGCGGACAAAGAGCTTCCACTGCTGCAACATTAAACACCTGCGGACAAAGAGCTTCCACTGCTGCAACATAACACCTCTGCACAGAGAGCTTATACTGCTGCAACATTAAACACTCATGGACAAAGAGCTCCACTGCTGCAACATAACACACCTGCGGACAGAGAGCTCACTGCTGCAACATAACACACCCTGAGGACAAAGAGCTTCCACTGCTGCAACATTAAACACCTGCAGACAAAGAGCTTCCCACTGCTGTAACATTAAACACCTGCGGACAAAGAGCTCCACTGCTGCAACATAACACACCTGCGGACAAAGAGCTCCACTGCTGCAACATAACACACCTGGTGGACAAAGAGCTTCCCACTGCTGCAACATTAAACACCTGCAGACAAAGAGCTCCACTGCTGCAACATTAAACACTCCAGCTGACATAGAGCTTCCACTGCTGCAACATTAAACACCTGCGGACAAAGAGCTTCCACTGCTGCAACATTAAACACCTGCGGACAGAGAGCTTCCACTGCTGCAACATTAAACACCTGCGGACAAAGAGCTTCCACTGCTGCAACATTAAACACCTGTGGACAAAGAGCTTCCACTGCTGCAACATTAAACACCTGCGGACAAAGAGCTTCCACTGCTGCAACATAAAACACCTGCGGACAAAGAGCTTCCACTGCTGCAACATTAAACACCTGCAGACAAAGAGCCTTCTGCTGCAACATTAAACACCTCCAGGACAAAGAGCTTCCACTGCTGCAACATAACACACCTGCGGACAAAGAGCTTCCACTGCTGCAACATAACACACCTGCGGACAAAGAGCTTCCACTGCTGCAACATAACACACCTGCGGACAAAGAGCTTCCACTGCTGCAACATTAAACACCTGCAGACAAAGAGCTTCCACTGCTGCAACATTAAACACCTGCGGACAAAGAGCTTCCACTGCTGCAACATAACACACCTGCGGACAAAGAGCTTCCACTGCTGCAACATTAAACACCTGTGGACAAAGAGCTTCCACTGCTGCAACATTAAACACCTGTGGACAAAGAGCTTCCATTGCTGCAACATTAAACACCTGCGGACAAAGAGCTTCCACTGCTGCAACATTAAACACCTGCGGACAAAGAGCTTCCACTGCTGCAACATTAAACACCTGCGGACAGAGAGCTTCCACTGCTGCAACATTAAACACCTGCGGACAAAGAGCTTCCACTGCTGCAACATTAAACACCTGTGGACAAAGAGCTTCCACTGCTGCAACATTAAACACCTGCGGACAAAGAGCTTCCACTGCTGCAACATTAAACACCTGCGGACAAAGAGCTTCCACTGCTGCAACATTAAACACCTGCAGACAAAGAGCTTCCACTGCTGCAACATTAAACACCTGCGGACAAAGAGCTTCCACTGCTGCAACATAACACACCTGCGGACAAAGAGCTTCCACTGCTGCAACATAACACACCTGCGGACAAAGAGCTTCCACTGCTGCAACATAACACACCTGCGGACAAAGAGCTTCCACTGCTGCAACATTAAACACCTGTGGACAAAGAGCTTCCACTGCTGCAACATAACACACTTGCGGACAGAGAGCTTCCACTGCTGCAACATTAAACACATACTGACGAGGAGCTTCCACTACTGCAACACTGACCATTAAACCAACATTGTTAGGTTAATGGTTAACGGGGTTTCAAGCATATCTACTACAACAGGGTCTCATTATATTAACACAACGGTACCTAGGTACAGAGGACATCTTCTGCAGCTTCACTTCTTAACCACAAGTTTTGTATAATGAGAACTGGGTTTGCTGACCTGCTTAGCGCAGGCAAGCAGGCTTGCTGCAGTGTACCTCAGTTCTTACGTTCTTCTACCAGTGTTAGCAGCCTCCTAGCGTCGTCTCAGTTTCCTACACCTCACTGTTGGCAGTATAAAGGCCTTCCTTCTCATATTTCAGCATCACTTTGTTCAAGACTATGGAGATGAACTCTTCCTCAGGCTGAGGGACTGACCACCTCAGAAACTACTTCTTCGACGTTGCGTATCACTGGTATACAAGACCGACAAAATTATAAACCAGACACATGTTTCTAATGATCTAAGGCTGTTGTCTAGAGGGATTCTGAATGTCTGTAAATCTGAAACATAATGTCGTGGTGGCTTCAAGCTTCCTCATTAACTACTCTTCTACATTCTTTCTTTTATTTTCCTTGTATTGATAAATCCACTGTGTGGCGAAACGTCTTACAAAATAATGACACCCAAATATTTCATGTGTCTAATTCGTCTTCTCTAATGTTGATAGACTCCTCACATCGTCTTAACCTCTCCACTCCAGCTGTCTCCATGCTCAGTCACCTTCGTTTCGCCTATTTCACCTGTTTCGTCTACTGCGGAGGCGAAACGTTTTGGAAATAAATATATTTACCTATTGTACACGTATCTTGCTTATCTACGCTAAGGCTCATTAAGGATGCACCTATATTTTTTCACAGCTATTCAAGAATACTTGAATTTTTAAAAGAGAGATTAAATTCTCAGTATGTATATACTGAGAGGAATATACCTCTCAGTGTTATAAATTCTCTGTCTTCTGATACTGTGATCTATGAGTTAAGTGGAAGGGACGGCTGGAGGGAATGGAAGAATGAGGAGGTGAGAAGATGCTATGAGTGGGGAGGAAGTGCTGAAGGTGGGGAGGTGGTGCGTAGATTGGCGGCGTGGGCAGAAGGTGTTGGGGTTGGAGAGCAGGGAGGGGGTTCTGGGGTTGGGGAGCAAGAAGGGGGTGTTGGGGTTGAGAGGGGAGGAAGAAGAACCATTAAGAGTTCCACTATAAAACTCTCATCATTAATCTCATCCCCCACCCCAGCCTCGTCTCCCTCCACGCTACGATAACGACGACCTTGACGACCATACCCACGACTTTGTCAATGATAACTGCGCCGTTCATGACGATAGCCACGACTATGACAACCACAGCCACGACCATGACAACCATAGCTACGACCAAGACGACCACAGCCACCACCAAGACGACCACAGCCACGACCAAGGCGACCACAGCCACGACCATGACAACCATAGCTACGACCAAGACAACCACAACCACGACCAAGACGACCACAACCACGACCAAGACGACCACAGCCACGACCATGACAACCATAGCTACGACCAAGACGACCACAACCACGACCAAGACGACCACAACCACGACCAAGATGACCACAGCCACGACCATGACAACCATAGCTACGACCAAGACGACCACAACCACGACCAAGACGACCACAACCACGACCAAGGCGACCACAGCCACGACTATGACTACCACAGTCACTACCATGACAACCACAGCCACAACCATAGCCACGACCATGACGACCATACCCACGACTCTGACGATGGCAACCGCGCCGTTGATGATAGCCACGACCAAGACGACCACAGTCACGACCAAGACAACCACGTAAGGGTTATCCAGCACTTGGCTGAGTCAAGGGAAAGTTACTCTCATTCCTTGCATCAAGAACCCTTCGTCAACATAAAAAAAAACCTCCTTGAAGGGAAGAGTCAAAAATAAATTCAACTGAAATTATTACGACAAACGACGGAGAAAACGACAAGGAAAATAATTATGAAAACCACGAAGAAAAGGAACAAATAAAACGAGAGAAAGAAACAAAGAAAACTAACAAATAAAGCGAGAGAAAGAAACAAAGAAAACTAACAAATAAAGCGAGAGAAAGAAACAAAGAAAACTAACAAATAAAACGAGAGGAAGAAACAAAGAAAACTAACAAATAAAACGAGAGGAAGAAACAAAGAAAACTAACAAATAAAACGAGAGGAAGAAACAAAGAAAACTAACAAATAAAACGAGAGGAAGAAACAAAGAAAACTAACAAATAAAACGAGAGAAAACAACAAAGAAAACTAACAAATAAAACGAGAGAAAGCAACAAAGAAAACTAACAAATAAAACGAGAGAAAGAAACAAAGAAAACTAACAAATAAAGCGAGAGAAAGAAACAAAGAAAACTAACAAATAAAACGAGAGAAAGCAACAAAGAAAACTAACAAATAAAACGAGAGAAAACAACAAAGAAAACTAACAAATAAAACGAGAGAAAGCAACAAAGAAAACTAACAAATAAAACGAGAGAAAGAAACAAAGAAAACTAATAAAACGAGAGAAAGCAACAAAGAAAACTAACAAATAAAACGAGAGAAAGCAACAAACAAAACTAACAAATAAAACGAGAGAAAGCAACAAAGAAAACTAACAAATAAAACGAGAGAAAGAAACAAAGAAAACTAACAAATAAAACGAGAGAAAGCAACAAAGAAAACTAACAAATAAAACGAGAGAAAACAACAAAGAAAACTAACAAATAAAACGAGAGAAAGCAACAAAGAAAACTAACAAATAAAACGAGAGAAAGAAACAAAGAAAACTAACAAATAAAACGAGAGAAAGCAACAAAGAAAACTAACAAATAAAACGAGAGAAAGCAACAAAGAAAACTAACAAATAAAACGAGAGAAAGCAACAAAGAAAACTAACAAATAAAACGAGAGAAAGAAACAAAGAAAACTAATAAAACGAGAGAAAGCAACAAAGAAAACTAACAAATAAAACGAGAGAAAGCAACAAAGAAAACTAACAAATAAAACGAGAGAAAGCAACAAAGAAAACTAACAAATAAAACGAGAGAAAGAAACAAAGAAAACTAACAAATAAAACGAGAGAAAGCAACAAAGAAAACTAACAAATAAAACGAGAGAAAGCAACAAAGAAAACTAACAAATAAAACGAGAGAAAACAACAAAGAAAACTAACAAATAAAACGAGAGAAAGCAACAAAGAAAACTAACAAATAAAACGAGAGAAAGAAACAAAGAAAACTAACAAATAAAACGAGAGAAAACAACAAAGAAAACTAACGAATAAAACGAGAGAAAGCAACAAAGAAAACTAACAAATAAAACGAGAGAAAGCAACAAAGAAAACTAACAAATAAAACGAGAGAAAGCAACAAAGAAAACTAACAAATAAAACGAGAGAAAGCAACAAAGAAAACTAACAAATAAAACGAGAGAAAACAACAAAGAAAACTAACAAATAAAACGAGAGAAAGCAACAAAGAAAACTAACAAATAAAACGAGAGAAAGAAACAAAGAAAACTAACAAATAAAACGAGAGAAAGCAACAAAGAAAACTAACAAATAAAACGAGAGAAAGAAACAAAGAAAACTAACAAATAAAACGAGAGAAAGCAACAAAGAAAACTAACAAATAAAACGAGAGAAAGCAACAAAGAAAACTAACAAATAAAACGAGAGAAAACAACAAAGAAAACTAGCAAATAAAACGAGAGAAAGCAACAAAGAAAACTAACAAATAAAACGAGAGAAAGAAACAAAGAAAACTAACAAATAAAACGAGAGAAAGCAACAAAGAAAACTAACAAATAAAACGAGAGAAAGCAACAAAGAAAACTAACAAATAAAACGAGAGAAAGCAACAAAGAAAACTAACAAATAAAACGAGAGAAAACAACAAAGAAAACTAACAAATAAAACGAGAGAAAGCAACAAAGAAAACTAACAAATAAAACGAGAGAAAGAAACAAAGAAAACTAACAAATAAAACGAGAGAAAGCAACAAAGAAAACTAACAAATAAAACGAGAGAAAGCAACAAAGAAAACTAACAAATAAAACGAGAGAAAGCAACAAAGAAAACTAACAAATAAAACGAGAGAAAGCAACAAAGAAAACTAACAAATAAAACGAGAGAAAGCAACAAAGAAATCTAACAAATAAAACGAAAGAAAGCAATAAGGAAAATTACAACGAAAATTGCAAAGAAAAGGACAAGGAAAATAACAGAAAATTACGAAAAAAGGCAAAGAAAGCTGTGATTAAAACGACAAAGACAACTACTTAAAACATAGAAAAGTGACAAAAGAAAACCGCCAAAGAAAACGAATAACGACAAAGAAAACGATGAAATCTCACGAGGGGGAAAAAAAACGCCATTAAGAAGAAAAAAAAAATTATATATTTTAGCAATCTGAAAAGAAATTTGCACTTACTATGAAGTGAATGAAGGAAAGTGTTGGTAATGAGTTAAGTGTCGGCAAGACTGATGATCTGACAGTTTTATGGCTAACTTCTGATGGCCCTGATTGGCCACTCACGAGATAATCAGGTCGAGGAGGCGGGGGAGACACGAGGATAATTATTCCTCAGATTAGCATGAGGATGATTGGGAAAGACGTGAGAATGATCACTGAGAAATAGCACGGGTTCGAATCCCCTCACAGGCTGAGATAAATATATATATATATATATATATATATATATATATATATATATATATATATATATATATATATATATATATATATATATATATACATATATATATATATATATATATATATATATATATATATATATATATATATATATATATATATATATATATATATATATATATGCTGCCTCGAC
>NC_091339.1:28737432-28742432 GCF_038502225.1 Cherax quadricarinatus
GGAGAAGGAGGAAGGAGTTGAGGAAGAGGAGGCGGAGGTGCAGGAGAAGGAGGAAGGAGTTGAGGAAGAGGAGGCGGAGGTGCAGGAGAAGGAGGAAGGAGTTGAGGAAGAGGAGGCGGAGGTGCAGGAGAAGGAGGAGGAGGTGGAGGGGTTCCCAATGAAAATGGGGGTAAAGGAGGTTTTGTGTGCGAGGGGCTTGGACTTCCAGCAGGCATGCGTGAGCGTGTTTGATAGGAGTGAATGGAGACAAATGGTTTTTAATACTTGACGTGCTGTTGGAGTGTGAGCAAAGTAACATTTCTGAAGGGGTTCAGGGAAACCGGCAGGCCGGACTTGAGTCCTGGAGATGGGAAGTACAGTGCCTGCACTCTGAAGGAGGGGTGTTAATGTTGCAGTTTAAAAACTGTAGTGTAAAGCACCCTTCTGGCAAGACAGTGATGGAGTGAATGATGGTGAAAGTTTTTCTTTTTCGGGCCACCCTGCCTTGGTGGGAATCGGCCAGTGTGATAATAATAATAAAAAAATAACAACAACAATAATAATAATGATGATGATAATAATAATAATAATAATAATAATAATAATAATAATAATAATAATAATAATAATAATAATAATAATAATAATAATAATAATAATAATAATAATAATAATAATAATAATAATAATAAAGAGAAGAATATTAAGAAGACGAAGAAGAAAAACAATAAAAATAACATTATTAACAAGTGATGTTTCGCTCTATATAGAGCTCTGTTAAGTCATGACTTAATAAGTTACTTAACAACTCAATGAAACTCTATACAGAGTACTAGCTTATTCAAATATAATTACCTGACTTTCAAGTTATTTCTCTGTAACGAAGTTTCTCGTTCTTCTGATCTCCGTCTCGTGTTAATTTAGCGAGAGATGTTGAAATAAGTTAAATTTAACTTATTTACTCATAGGAGTGAATAAGTTAAATTTACCAGCCACGGTAAATTTAACTTATTCACTCCTATGAGTCTCACTGAGACACTGATAATTATCCATAAATTTTTGAAGGGTGGAGGGGGAGTAAAGCCAGGGCAAGGCCTCGGTCAGATGACCAAAAGCTGCAGTAGTGTCTCATCATATGACTAAAACACACACACACACACACACACACACACACACACACACACACACACACTCACACACACACACATACACACACACACACACACACACATGGGCGAAAGGGACTACTTAGTAGGAACAATCCAGTCTGAGGGACATAAGGTGATAATTGCAGTAATGTACAACCCACCACAGAACTGCAGGAGGCCAAGAGAAGAATACGATGAGAGCAACAGAGCAATGATCAACACACTAGCCGAGGTGGCCAGGAGAGCACACATGGGGGGAGCAAAGTTACTAGTTATGGGTGATTTCAATCACAAGGAGATTGACTGGGAAAACCTGGAGCCCCATGGGGGTCCCGAAACATGGAGAGCCAAGATGATGGATGTGGTACTGGAGAACCTCATGCATCAACATGTTAGAGACACTACCAGAGAGAGAGGAGAGGATGAACCAGCAAGGTTGGACCTTGTATTCACCATGAGTAGTTCGGACATCGAGGGTATCATGTATGAAAGGCCCCTGGGAGCTAGTGATCATGTGGTTCTGTGCTTCGACTACATAGTTGAGCTCCAAGTGGAGAGAGTAGCAGGAATAGGCTGGGAAAAACCAAACTACAAAAGGGGGAACTACTCAGGCATGAGGAACTTCCTTCAAGACATTCAGTGGGAGAGGGAACTGACAGGAAAACCAGTACAAGAAATAATGGACTATGTAGCAACAAAATGCAAGGAGGCAGAGGAGAGGTTTGTTCCCAAGGGAAACAGAAATAATGGGAAGAACAGAACGAGTCCTTGGTTCACCCAAAGGTGTAGGGAGGCAAAAACTAGGTGTACTCACACACACACACATACACACACACATAGCATCAAAAGTAAAGACTGACCCGAAACTGTTGTACAGCCACATCAGGAGGAAAACAACAGTCAAGGACCAGGTAATCAGACTGAGGAAGGGTGATGGGGAATTCACAAGAAACGACCGAGAGGTATGTCAGGAGCTCAACACAAGATTTAAAGAGGTATTTACAGTAGAAACCAGTAGGACTCCAAGAAATCAGAACAGGGGGGCACACCAGCAAGTGCTGGATGAGGTACATATAACCAAGGAGGAGGTGAAGAAGCTGCTATGCGAACTTGACACCTCAAAGGCGGTGGGACCAGACAACATCTCTCCATGGGTCCTTAAAGAGGGAGCAGAGATATTGTGTGAGCCATTAACAAAGATCTTCAACACATCATTTGAAACTGGGCAACTCCCTGAGGTATGGAAAATGGCAAATGTAGTCCCAATTTTTAAAAAGGGAGACAGACATGAGGCACTAAACTACAGACCTGTATCACTAACGTGTATAGTATGCAAGGTCATGGAGAAGATCATCAGGAGGAGAGTGGTGGGGCACCTGGAAAGAAACAAGTGTATAATTGACAACCAGCACGGTTTCAGGGAAGGAAAATCCTGTGTCACAAACCTACTAGAGTTTTATGACAAGGTGACAGAAGTAAGACAAGAGAGAGAGGGGTGGATCGACTGCGTATTTTTGGACTGCAAGAAGGCTTTCGACACAGTTCCTCACAAGAGGTTACTGCAAAAGCTAGAGGACCAGCCACACATAACAGGAAAGGCACTGCAATGGATCAGAGAATACCTGACAGGGAGGCAACAACGAGTCATGGTACGCGACGAGGTGTCAGAGTGGGCGCCTGTGACAAGCGGGGTTCCACAGGGGTCAGACCTAGGACCTGTGCTGTTCTTGGTATACGTGAACGACATAACGGAAGGGATAGACTCAGAAGTGTCCTTGTTTGCAGACGATGTGAAGTTAATGAGAAGAATCGAATCGGACGAGGATCAGGCAGGACTACAAAGAGATCTGGACAGGCTACAAGCCTGGTCCAGCAACTGGCTTCTTGAATTTAACCCTGCCAAATGCAAAGTCATGAAGATTGGGGAAGGGCAAAGAAGACCGCAGACACAATATAGTTTAGATGGCCAAAGACTGCAAACCTCACTCAAGGAAAAAGATCTGGGGGTGAGTATAACACCGAGCATATCTCCTGAGGCGCACATCAATCAGATAACTGCTGCAGCATACGGGCGCCTGGCAAACCTACGGATAGCGTTCCGATACCTCAGTAAGGATTCGTTTAAGACTCTGTACACCATCTACGTCAGGCCCATACTGGAGTATGCAGCACCAGTTTGGAATCCACACCTAGTCAAGCACGTCAAGAAATTAGAGAAAGTGCAAAGGTTTGCAACAAGACTAGTCCCAGAGCTACGGGGATTGTCCTATGAAGAAAGGTTGAGGGAAATCGGCCTGACGACACTGGAGGCCAGGAGGGTCAGGGGAGACATGATAACGACATATAAAATACTGCGCGGAATAGACGAGGTGGACAAAGACGGGATGTTCCAGAGATGGGACACAGACACAAGAGGTCACAATTGGAAGTTGAAGACTCAGATGAATCAAAGGGATGTTAGGAAGTATTTCTTCAGTCATAGAGTAGTCAGGCCATGGAATAGCCTAGAAAGTGATGTGGTGGAGGCAGGAACCATACATAGTTTTAAGGCGAGGTATGATAGAGCTCATGGTGCAGGGAGAGAGAGGACCTAGTAGCAATCAGCGAAGAGGCACTCACACACACACACACACACACACACACTCACACACACACACACACACACACACACACACACACATACACACACTCACACACACACACACACACACACACACACACACACACACACACACACACACACACACACACACACACACACACACACACACACACACACACACATACACACACTCACACACACCCACACAACACACACACACACTCACACACACACACACACACACACACACACACACACACACACACACACACACACACACACACACACACACACACACACACACACACACACACACACACACACACACACACACACACACACACACACACACACACACACACACACACACACACACACACACACACACACACACACACACACACACACACACACACACACACACACACACACACACACACACACACACACACACTCACACACACACACACACACACACACACACACACACACACACACACACACTCACACACACACACACACACACACACACACACACACACACACACACACACACACACACACACACACACACACACACACACACACACACACACACACACACACACACACACACACACATACACTGAAGACAACACAAGTTCCGCTGAATTATTCTCACTTCTGTCTTCCTGCTCACCTTTCCAGCTGACGCTGAATAACTTATTCACTCCTTTGGTGTTTGAAACGTCGAGGTATTCGGTGATCGAAACATCGAGGTATTCAGTTTACCGGTGTTTGAAACGTCGAGGTATTCAGTTTACCGGTGTTTGAAACGTCGAGGTATTCAGTTTACCGGTGCTCGAAACGTCGAGGTATTCAGTTTACCGGTGCTCGAAACGTCGAGGTATTCAATTTACCGGTGCTCGAAACGTCGAGGTATTCAGTTGGCTGCTGTACGAATATAAACTTGCCTATAAGTTAAAAAATTATTGTAAATATTATTATCATAATTATTATTATTATTATTATTATTATTATTATTATTATTATTATTATGATTATTATTATTATTATTACTATCATTATTATTACTAGGAAGAGACAAACCTGTAGGGATTAAACAGCGCCTTGGCGATAGGAAGGTAACCAGCCCTACTCTACGAGAGGGGGGGGGAAATAGCTCCAATTCCTTGGATCAAGAGACCTTCGCCAGGATCAAGGCACCCTGGTCAAGGAGAGAGGAAGCTTAAGGCAATAAGTGAACTTGACATTGATCAGAGAAGGAATTT
>NC_091339.1:28752432-28762432 GCF_038502225.1 Cherax quadricarinatus
AGCTGATTAATGTACCACCAGTGTTCAACAAGAACACTGGCAAATGTTATTATTGTCAGAACTACATTGACTTGACCTGACCTTCACTGGCTCCTCCTCTCCCACTGACCTTCACTGGCTCCTCCTCCCCCACTGACCTTCACTGGCTCCTCCTCTCCCACTGACCTTCACTGGCTCCTCCTCTCCCACTGACCTTCACTGGCTCCTCCTCCCCCGCTGACCTTCACTGGCTCCTCCTCTCCCACTGACCTTCACTGGCTCCTCCTCTCCCACTGACCTTCACTGGCTCCTCCTCCCCCGCTGACCTTCACTGGCTCCTCCTCTCCCACTGACCTTCACTGGCTCCTCCTCCCCCGCTGACCTTCACTGGCTCCTCCTCCCCCGCTGACCTTCACTGGCTCCTCCTCCCCCACTGACCTTCACTGGCTCCTCCTCCCCCACTGACCTTCACTGGCTCCTCCTCCCCCACTGACCTTCACTGGCTCCTCCTCCCCACTAACCTTCACTGGCTCCTCCTCCCCCACTGACCTTCACTGGCTCCTCCTCGCCCACTGACCTTCACTGGCTCCTCCTCCCCCACTGACCTTCACTGGCTCCTCCTCTCCCACTGACCTTCACTGGCTCCTCCTCTCCCACTGATCTTCACTGGCTCCTCCTCCCCCGCTGACCTTCACTGGCTCCTCCTCCCCCACTGACCTTCACTGGCTCCTCCTCCCCCACTGACCTTCACTGGCTCCTCCTCCCCCACTGACCTTCACTGGCTCCTCCTCCCCCACTAACCTTCACTGGCTCCTCCTCCCCCACTGACCTTCACTGGCTCCTCCTCCCCCGCTGACCTTCACTGGCTCCTCCTCCCCCACTGACCTTCACTGGCTCCTCCTCCCCCACTGACCTTCACTGGCTCCTCCGCCCCCGCTGACATTCACTGGCTCCTCCTCCCCCTCTAACCTTCACTGGCTCCTCCTCCCCCTCTAACCTTCACTGGCTCCTCCTCCCCCTCTGACCTTCACTGGCTCCTCCTCCCCCTCTGACCTTCACTGGCTCCTCCTCCCCCACTGACCTTCACTGGCTCCTCCTCCCCCGCTGACCTTCACTGGCTCCTCCTCCCCCGCTGACCGTCACTGGCTCCTCCTCCCCCCCGGACCTTCACTGGCTCCTCCTCCCCCACTGACCTTCACTGGCTCCTCATCCCCCCCAGACCTTCACGGGCTCCTCCTCCCCCACTCACCTTCACTGGCTCCTCCTCCCCCGCTGACCTTCACTTGCTCCTCCTCCCCCGCTTAACTTCACTGGCTCCTCCTCCCCCACTGACCTTCACTGGCTCCTCCTCCCCCACAGACCATCACTGGCTCCTCCTCCCCCGCTGACCTTCACTGGCTCCTCCTCCCCCTCTAACCTTCACTGGCTCCTCCTCCCCCTCTAACCTTCACTGGCTCCTCCTCCCCCGCTGACCTTCACTGGCTCCTCCTCCCCCTCTGACCTTCACTGGCTCCACCTCCCCCACTGACCTTCACTGGCTCCTCCTCCCCCGCTGACCTTCACTGGCTCCTCCTCCCCCGCTGACCTTCACTGGCTCCTCCTCCCCCACTGACCTTCACTGGCTCCTCCTCCCCCACTGACCTTCACTGGCTCCTCCTCCCCCACTAACCTTCACTGGCTCCTCCTCCCCCACTGACCTTCACTGGCTCCTCCTCCCCCACTGACCTTCACTGGCTCCTCCTCCCCCACTGACCTTCACTGGCTCCTCCTCCCCCTCTGACCTTCACTGGCTCCTCATCCCCCACTAACCTTCACTGGCTCCTCCTCCCCCACTGACCTTCACTGGCTCCTCCTCCCCCACTGACCTTCGCTGGCTCCTCCTCCCCTACTAACCTTCACTGGCTCTTCCTCCCCCACTGACCTTCACTGGCTCCTCCTCCCCTACTAACCTTCACTGGCTCCTCCTCCCCTACTGACCTTCACTGGCTCCTCCTCCCCCACTGACCTTCACTGGCTCCTCCTCCCCCACTGACCTTCACTGGCTCCTCCTCCCCCACTGACCTTCACTGGCTCCTCCTCCCCCACTGACCTTCACTGGCTCCTCCTCCCCTACTGACCTTCACTGGCTCCTCCTCCCCCACTGACCTTCACTGGCTCCTCCTCCCCCACTGACCTTCACTGGCTCCTCCTCCCCCACTGACCTTCACTGGCTCCTCCTCCCCCACTGACCTTCACTGGCTCCTCCTCCCCCACTGACCTTCACTGGCTCCTCCTCCCCTACTGACCTTCACTGGCTCCTCCTCCCCTACTTACCTTCACTGGCTCCTCCTCCCCTACTGACCTTCACTGGCTCCTCCTCCCCCACTGACCTTCACTGGCTCCTCCTCCCCCACTGACCTTCACTGGCTCCTCCTCCCCCACTGACCTTCACTGGCTCCTCCTCCACCACTGACCTTCACTGGCTCCTCCTCCCCTACTGACCTTCACTGGCTCCTCCTCCCCCACTGACCTTCACTGGCTCCTCCTCCCCCACTGACCTTCACTGGCTCCTCCTCCCCCACTGACCTTCACTGGCTCCTCCTCCCCCACTGACCTTCACTGGCTCCTCCTCCCCCACTGACCTTCACTGGCTCCTCCTCCCCTACTAACCTTCACTGGCTCCTCCTCCCCTACTGACCTTCACTGGCTCCTCCTCCCCCACTGACCTTCACTGGCTCCTCCTCCCCCACTGACCTTCACTGGCTCCTCCTCCCCCACTGACCTTCACTGGCTCCTCCTCCCCCACTGACCTTCACTGGCTCCTCCTCCCCTACTAACCTTCACTGGCTCCTCCTCCCCTACTGACCTTCACTGGCTCCTCCTCCCCCACTGACCTTCACTGGCTCCTCCTCCCCCGCTGACCTTCACTGGCTCCTCCTCCCCCACTGACCTTCACTGGCTCCTCCTCCCCCACTGACCTTCACTGGCTCCTCCTCCCCCACTGACCGTCACTGGCTCCTCCTCCCCTACTGACCTTCACTGGCTCCTCCTCCCCCACTGACCTTCACTGGCTCCTCCTCCCCCACTGACCTTCACTGGCTCCTCCTCCCCCACTGACCTTCACTGGCTCCTCCTCCCCCACTGACCTTCACTGGCTCCTCCTCCCCCACTGACCTTCACTGGCTCCTCCTCCCCCACTGACCTTCACTGGCTCCTCCTCCCCCACTGACCTTCACTGGCTCCTCCTCCCCTACTGACCTTCACTGGCTCCTCCTCCCCCACTGACCTTCACTGGCTCCTCCTCCCCCACTGACCTTCACTGGCTCCTCCTCCTCCACTGACCTTCACTGGCTCCTCCTCCCCTACTGACCTTCACTGGCTCCTCCTCCCCCACTGACCTTCACTGGCTCCTCCTCCCCCACTGACCTTCACTGGCTCCTCCTCCCCCACTGACCTTCACTGGCTCCTCCTCCCCCACTGACCTTCACTGGCTCCTCCTCCCCCACTGACCTTCACTGGCTCCTCCTCCCCCACTGACCTTCACTGGCTCCTCCTCCCCCACTGACCTTCACTGGCTCCTCCTCCCCCGCTGACCTTCACTGGCTCCTCCTCCCCCACTGACCTTCACTGGCTCCTCCTCCCCCACTGACCTTCACTGGCTCCTCCTCCCCCGCTGACCTTCACTGGCTCCTCCTCCCCCACTGACCTTCACTGGCTCCTCCTCCCCCGCTGACCTTCACTGGCTCCTCCTCCCCCACTGACCTTCACTGGCTCCTCCTCCCCCGCTGACCTTCACTGGCTCCTCCTCCCCCACTGACCTTCACTGGCTCCTCCTCCCCCGCTGACCTTCACTGGCTCCTCCTCCCCCACTGACCTTCACTGGCTCCTCCTCCCCCGCTGACCTTCACTGGCTCCTCCTCACTGACCCACTGACCTTCACTGGCTCCTCCTCCCCCACTGACCTTCACTGGCTCCTCCTCCCCCACTGACCTTCACTGGCTCCTCCTCCCCCACTGACCTTCACTTACCTTCACTGGCTCCTCCTCCCCCGCTGACCTTCACTGGCTCCTCCTCCCCCACTGACCTTCACTGGCTCCTCCTCCCCCGCTGACCTTCACTGGCTCCTCCTCCCCCACTGACCTTCACTGGCTCCTCCTCCCCCACTGACCTTCACTGGCTCCTCCTCCCCCACTGACCTTCACTGGCTCCTCCTCCCCCACTAACCTTCACTGGCTCCTCCTCCCCCGCTGACCTTCACTGGCTCCTCCTCCCCCGCTGACCTTCACTGGCTCCTCCTCCCCCACTGACCTTCACTGGCTCCTCCTCCCCCACTAACCTTCACTGGCTCCTCCTCCCCCGCTGACCTTCACTGGCTCCTCCTCCCCCGCTGACCTTCACTGGCTCCTCCTCCCCCGCTGACCTTCACTGGCTCCTCCTCCCCCGCTGACCTTCACTGGCTCCTCCTCCCCCACTAACCTTCACTGGCTCCTCCTCCGCCACTGACCTTCACTGGCTCCTCCTCCCCCGCTGACCTTCACTGGCTCCTCCTCCCCCGCTGACCTTCACTGGCTCCTCCTCCCCTACTGACCTTCACTGGCTCCTCCTCCCCCACTGACCTTCACTGGCTCCGCCTCCCCCTCTAACCGTCACTGGCTCCTCCTCCCCCACTGACCTTCACTGGCTCCTCCTCCCCCCGCTGACCTTCACTGGCTCCTCCTCCCCCACTGACCTTCACTGGCTCCTCCTCCCCCACTGACCTTCACTGGCTCCTCCTCCCCCACTAACCTTCACTGGCTCCTCCTCCCCCGCTGACCTTCACTGGCTCCTCCTCCCCCACTGACCTTCACTGGCTCCTCCTCCCCCACTGACCTTCACTGGCTCCTCCTCCCCCACTAACCTTCACTGGCTCCTCCTCCCCCGCTGACCTTCACTGGCTCCTCCTCCCCCACTGACTTTCACTGGCTCCTCCTCCCCCGCTGACCTTCACTGGCTCCTCCTCCCCCGCTGACCTTCACTGGCTCCTCCTCCCCCACTTACCTTCACTGGTTCCTCCTCCCCCACTAACCTTCCCTCGCTCCGCCTCCCCCGCTGACCTTCACTGGCTCCTCCTCCCCCACGGACCTTCACTGGCTCCTCCTCCCCCGCTGACCTTCACTGGCTCCTCCTCCCCCGCTGACCTTCACTGGCTCCTCCTCCCCCACTGACCTTCACTGGCTCCTCCTCCCCCACTAACCTCACCTTGATATTGCTTCAGATTTAACACAAACATCATCCAGTATACAGTTATTATTTTTGGTATCTTTTTATTGATATTTAAAATAAATCTTACGCACATTTCTTCATCCATAAATCCATCCTTAGAACCAACGTCGCACACACTTATCCACTTATCCACCTAGACATCACTCCATTCATCCTTCAATTCACCCATCTCTACAGTGATCCTCCTAGCCCTCCTTCCATCCAGTTACCCACTTATCCACCCAACTAAACGCTTATCCACCCAGATATCCCCTCATCCACCCAGCTATCCACTTATCCAGCACACTATCCACTTATCCTCCACCCAACTATCCACTTATCCACCAAGGCTCGTCCCATCACCCAGCAAAGACATTCTTCCCTAACACTTAAGAAATATTTACTATCGTGGACTATCTGAAAAACTCCTTTGTTTCGTGTCTACGGTGGGGCTGCTGCTGCCGCTTGCGGTTAGCAGAGTGCTGTCCGTGGCCTCCTGTGACCTCTGCTGCCGCACGCGATTGCCAGAATGCTGTCCAAGGTATTGTTGTGCCGCATGCGGTTATTTTTATTGCTTTCATAATTATTATTATTAGTAGTGGTAGTAGTAGTATTAATAGTAGTAATAGTAGTAGTAGTAGCAGTAGTAGTAGAAGTAGTGGTAGTAGTAGTAGTAGTAGTAGTAGAAGTAGTAGAAGCAGTAGCAGTAGTAATATTAGTAGTAGTAATAAAAATAGCAGTGGTAATAGTAATAGTAGTAGTAGCAGTAGTAGTAGCAGGAATGAATCATTATTCAACGAAAGGAAGGGTAGCTCCATTTCCTCGAATCAAGAGTCCTTAACAGACATTAAATCTGATTTCCAAAACGAGGAACTTTTAAAAAGCCTCCTTTCTCAGGACCCGATCCTCTCCCTCTCTCTCTCTCTCTCTCTCTGTTTCTGTCTGTCTGTCTGTCTGTATCTCTCTCTCTCTCTCTCTCTCTCTCTCTCTCTCTCTCTCTCTCTCTCTCTCTCTCTCTCTCTCACTTCATTCCTCACTGTCAGTCTGCATGAACGAACCTTTCTTTATGATTCAGTATTTTACTTGGTCTGAAGGAGGGCTGCTTGTTCCATTACTGGTGTCGTTCACCCTCTTCCTGGGGCCGTTTACCCCCTACTCTGAGGAGCAGCGACGTTCATCCCCTTCCCCCTCCTTACTCTCTCTCTCCCTAAATTTCTTCTCCCCTTCTCCTGTCTGCCTTCTCTCTCTCTCTCTCTCTCTCTCTCTCTCTGCTCTCTACTTCGCCCCCTCTATCCGTATCTACCCTCGGCCTACCTATTCTTTACCCCTCACATGTCAAAACTATTCTCCCCACCCCTTTCTTTCCCCTCTCTTTCCTATCTCTCCCCTTCCCTCTTTTCAGAGGGGAGTCTCCAATTCTGTTCCAGCCACAAGCATTTAGATAGGCTAGGTAGTGGATGGCCTCGTTATAGCCCGTTCCGTTATGTACTCTTATGTGCTGTCATGTACTCTCACGTACTCCATGTACACCCATGAGCACAAGTTTCCATGTACTCTCACGTACTTTTATGGATTCTACTGTGATGTAATGTTAAATTCGGTACTATTGTGTACCTTATTCCCCCCTCACTATTCCCCCTCCATTACCCCCACCCCCACCCCTCTCTCACTCCTCACTCATCCCTTATTCGCCCTTTCCTCATCGTTACTCCACACCTTCCTTTCATACACTCATTATTTTTCTTTCCTCCTTTTCTTCTTTTTCTTTCCTTCTTTTGTTATTTTTCTTCTCTATCTTTCTCTTTCTTCCTCCCTCCTCATTCCTTCTCACCTCCCTCCCCATTCACTCTCACACATCAAGACCATCACTCACTCGACTCCCTCAAGCAATTTCTCCCTCTTGAACACACACATACACACACACACACACACACACACACACACACACACACACACACACACACACACACACACACACACACACACACACACACACACACACACACACACACACACTGGTCGTTATTCACTGTTTCTTCCTTCTGTTCTCCATTCATCATTCCCCTCACAAAATGCTCCTACACATGTATGAGTTTATGTATGATTTTTTGTGTGTATTTTAAACATACAATCATATGCAGTGAACTGCATAATTGCTTTTAATCTGTGCATATTTATTCTGAATAATATGCAAATAATTTTTATGTAAATTTTCTTGAATTATGTTATTTTAGTTATGAATATTTACGATTTGACAAGTTAGAACAGAAATTTGTTTACAATTCCCTATTATTGATAGATTTTGTATATAGAGTTTATGCATAAAATTCATATGATTTTAGGTTCTAGATACATCTGCTATATACGTATATAGATGCCGCAGGTGGTGTTGCCGCAGGTGGTGTTGCCGCAGGTGGTGTTGCCGCAGGTGGTGTTGCCGCAGGTGGTGTTGCCGCAGGTGGTGTTGCCGCAGCTGGCGTTGCCGCAGGTGGTGTTGCCGCAGCTGGCGTTGCCGCAGGTGGTGTTGCCGCAGCTGGCGTTGCCGCAGATGGCGTTGCCGCAGCTGTGTTATGAAGACTTTACTGGCAATTGAGAGAGAGAGATAGGTATAGAGAGAGAGAGTGAGAGAGAGAGAGAGAGAGAGAGAGAGAGAGAGAGAGAGAGAGAGAGAGAGAGTATCACAATATTGCCTCTGAGAGTTGCACCATCAACCATCCATCCATCAATCTTCTAATGGAACCTTTGCTATATTTTTCCCAAGTTGTCGCTCCTACTCTCTACTTCTCTCTTACGCTTTTTCTCATTCCTTTTAACTCTCTCCAGTTTCCTCGCCTTTTCTGCCTATAACTCTA
Organism: Cherax quadricarinatus; assembly: GCF_038502225.1. NCBI lineage: Eukaryota > Metazoa > Arthropoda > Malacostraca > Decapoda > Parastacidae > Cherax > Cherax quadricarinatus. The sequence continues at coordinate 28,760,484 of NC_091339.1, forward strand.
CTCTCTCTCACTAGCGTCTTTCTTTCTTTTTCGTATCTCACTGTTTCCTACATTTCTGTTTATCTTTCTCTCTCTCTCTTTCTTTCTTTCTCTCTCTCTCTCTCTCTCTCTCTCTCTCTCTCTCTCTCTCTCTCTCTCTCTCTCTCTCTCTCTCTCTCTCTCTCTCTCACACACACCAAATTTCCCTTTTTCTTCTCTCGCTTTCTCTTTAACATTTTTATATTAAATTTTAAGGTTCTACAAAATTAAATTTAAGATTTCCTCCAACAAATTTTGCAGACTAAGAGTCGTTGCTTTTCCCTCAACTCATTCTATAAGCTAAGAGCTGTTATTTTCCTCAACTCATTTTAAGAGCTAAAATCTGTTATCTCATCTCAATTCATTTTTCAAATAAATATCTGTTATCTTATCTAATTACATCTCAATGATCACCATCACTGGTGTTGTTTTCATCATACTGACGTACAAGGTGCAACACAAAAAAAAATTAGTCTCTGCCTATAATTCTTTTCATTAATAATGACAAACTCTGAGAGGAACAGTTAACGAGGCCTCACAAAAATTCATTATTTTAAGCCAAAAAGACAAAATCACACACACACACAAATGGTTATATGTTATATTATTTTTAAGTACGTTTTGCAAAAAAAAAATTACGCCAGTTGCGTAATAATTTATCAGTAAGACTTAATAGGAAATATGTAAGACTTACTTATTAGAAGATTCCTATAGAGGGTTTCAGTAGAGGAAACAGTGTGGGTTCTAAGACTCTCGGATCAACCAAATTGTAACACACGGACAAAAATGGTCCACCAGGATTTTTGGGGTTGGGTTGATAGTCTCCGACAAGATCACACTGAATTCTTCAACAGCTTTGATAGTGTGCTTCTTTGATAGTGTGCTCCTTTGATAGTGTGCTCCTTTGATAGTGTGCTCCTTTGATAGTGTGCTTCTTTGATAGTGTGCTCCTTTGATAGTGTGCTCCTTTGATAGTGTGCTCCTTTGATAGTGTGCACCTTTGATAGTGTGCTCCTTTGATAGTGTGCTCCTTTGATAGTGTGCTTCTTTGATAGTGTGCATCTTTGATAGTGTGCACCTTTGATAGTGTGCACCTTTGATAGTGTGCACCTTTGATAGTGTGCACCTTTGATAGTGTGCACCTTTGATAGTGTGCACCTTTGATAGTGTGCACCTTTGATAGTGTGCACCTTTGATAGTGTGCACCTTTGATAGTGTGCTCCTTTGATAGTGTGCATCTTTGATAGTGTGCACCTTTGATAGTGTGCTTTGATGATGTGCTTCTTTTTTGATAGTGTGCATCTTTGATAGTGTGCACCTTTGATAGTGTGCACCTTTGATGAGTGTGCGACCTTTGATAGTGTGCACTTTGATAGTGTGCACCTTTGATAGTGTGCACCTTTGATAGTGTGCACCTTTGATAGTGCTCCTTTGATAGTGTGCTCCTTTGATGGTGTGCTCCTTTGATAGTGTGCTCCTTTGATAGTGTGCTCCCTTTGATGAGTGCACCTTTGATAGTGTGTTCCTTTTGATAGTGTGTCTCTTTGATAGTGTGCACTTTGATGAGTGTGCACTTTGATGTGTGCTCCTTTGATAGTGTGCTCCTTTGATAGTGTGCTTCTTTGATAGTGTTCATCTTTGATAGTGTGCACCATTGATAGAGTGCACCTTTGATAGTGTGCACCTTTGATAGTGTGCACCTTTGATAGTGTGCACCTTTGATAGTGTGCTCCTTTGATAGTGTGCTCCTTTGATAGTGTGCTCCTTTGATAGTGTGCTCCTTTGATAGTGTGCTCCTTTGATAGTGTGCACCTTTGATAGTGTGTTCCTTTGATAGTGTGCTCCTTTGATAGTGTGCACCTTTGATAGTGTGCACCTTTGATAGTGTGCTCCTTTGATAGTGTGCTCCTTTGATAGTGTGCACCTTTGAT
>NC_091339.1:28772432-28784932 GCF_038502225.1 Cherax quadricarinatus
CACATTCATTATTGTTGCATATTCTCTGAGAACCTTTTTAAATTACCCGATCTAAAGCTGAGAAATTAGTCATTAATTCACAGGTATTTTTTACAGGTCTAGGATCATACATTTCCCCATACATCTCCCCTTATATCTTCGCATACATCTCTCATTCTGCATTTCTCATTGACTCATTTTTCTCTCACACACACTCGCTATGTTAAGACAATAAATGAGCATATTTCTGAGGGTCTCGTAGCAAATATTAACATAAAAGTATATAGATTAACAACGTAGGAGAGGCACAAAAGCCGCTGCAACTCCACGGGATGTACACCAGTCGCTGGTATCCTGCTACTCCACGGGATGTACACCAGTCGCTGGTATCCTGCCACTCCACGGGAGATACACCAGTCGCTGGTATCCTGCCACTCCACGGGATGTACACCAGTCGCTGGTATCCTGCCACTCCACGGGATGTACACCAGTCGCTGGTATCCTGCCACTCCACGGGAGATACACCAGTCGCTGGTATCCTGCTACTCCACGGGAGATACACCAGTCGCTGGTATCCTGCCACTCCACGGGATGTACACCAGTCGCTGGTATCCTGCCACTCCACGGGATGTACACCAGTCGCTGGTATCCTGCCACTCCACGGGATGTACACCAGTCGCTGGTATCCTGCCACTCCACGGGATGTACACCAGTCGCTGGTATCCTGCCACTCCACGGGATGTACACCAGTCGCTGGTATCCTGCCACTCCACGGGAGATACACCAATCGCTGGTATCCTGCCACTCCACGCTAAGTACAGCAGTCGCTGGTATCCTGCCACTCCACGGGATGTACACCAGTCGCTGGTATCCTGCCACTCCACGGGAGATACACCAGTCGCTGGTATCCTGCCACTCCACGCTAAGTACAGCAGTCGCTGGTATTCTGCCACTCCACGGGATGTACACCAGTCGCTGGTATCCTGCCACTCCACGGGAGATACACCAGTCGCTGGTATCCTGCCACTCCACGGGAAGTACAGCAGTCGCTGGTATTCTGCCACTCCACGGGATGTACACCAGTCGCTGGTATCCTGCCACTCCACGGGATGTACATCCTGCCACTCCACGGGAAGTTCACCAGTCACTGGTATCCTGCCACTCCACGTTAGGTACACCAGTCGCTGGTATCCTGCCACTCCACGGGAGATACAGCAGCTTCCCGCCACCGTTTCCAGCACACAATTCTTCAACGAGTTTCCGTAAGGTCTTTCCACATGTTTCCAGCGCAAGCTTCCCTTTGCGGTACGCATTTCCAGCGCGTGTTTGTAAGACAAGTTTAACCTCACTCAAGTGTTGCTAGCGCACATACTCCCAGCACGTTTCCAGTGCACATTTCCAAAACACGTTTCCACCACATGTTCCCAGCATTTACTTCCAAAGCACATTTTTATTTTTCATTTAAGCTGTACGCTTCCCCCCCCAAAAAAAAAATAACGCATTCAAAATTTTCATTCTACGTTTCCTGCACGCAATTAAATCTTACATTTCCCTCCCACAATCTCCTCCCACATTGCTCCCTAACATTCCTCTCCCACGTAGCTCCCCACATTTCTCTCTCACAAGCATAAAAAACAAAAGCCAAAGAATAGCAAAATCTGAATAAGCATTTCTATGTTCTCGGATCAGATATATATATATATATATATATATATATATATATATATATATATATATATATATATATATATATATATATATATATATATATATATATATATATATATATATATATATATATATATATATATATATATATATATATATATATATATATATATATATATAATCCGTACGGGATTAGCGCTTCTCTCATAGCTATAATAATTATATTTAATAGCTCGCAACTTTCTCTCACTAACCCTCTGTCTCTCTCTCTCTCTCTCTCTCTCTCTCTCCTTCCCTTCAACCTTTCCCTCCTCTTTCCCTGGTTGATGTCACTATTACCGCTACCTGCTGCTGCTACCTGCTGCTGCTACCTGCTGCTGCTACCTGCTGCTGCTACCTGCTGCTGCTACCTGCTGCTGCTACCTGCTGCTGCTACCTGCTGCTGCTACCTGCTGCTGCTACCTGCTGCTGCTACCTGCTGCTGCTACCTGCTGCTGCTACCTGCTGCTGCTACCTGCTGCTGCTACCTGCTGCTGCTACCTGCTTCTGCTGCTGCTACCTGCTGCTGCTACCTGCTGCTGCTACCTGCTGCTGCTACCTGCTGCTGCTGCTTAGCATGCATGCAACAAGCTGCTTAGCAGCCAACGGTAGCGCAACATGCAGCAGCTGCATGTAACAGCTGCTATGCAGCTACCTGCTGCTTCTACCTGCTGCTGCTACCTGCTGCTGCTACCTGCTGCTGCTACCTGCTGCTGCTACCTGCTGCTTCTACCTGCTTCTGCTGGCTTATTTTTTTCTTCTTTTTAATTTTTTTATATTTTTCTTTACCAGTAATAATAATAATTACATTTAGGCTGAAATTTATTTATTCGAATTTTTTATTGTTACATTTCATTCCTCGTCGTTACGTATCGTTACTTTTAAGTAACTTTCGTTACTCTTCGTTATTGTTTTTATCTCAGTTGGGTTCATTATTGTCTGTATGTTTACATTCGTTGAGAAGAGGAAGTGGAGAAAGAAAGGGAATTTGGCAAGGGTAAGAAGGAAGAATGAGGAGAAGAGGTAGAAGAGGAGGAATAAGAGGATGAGGAAGAGGAGGATTAGGAAGAAGACGAATGTTGTGGGTCTTATGTCGGCCTCTACCAGGATGTATTATCCGTCTCTGCAAGCTTTATCCATTGAAGTCTCTCTTCCTTCACTCTGACCTGGCGTTCTCCATCCCTGGCGTTCTCCATTCCTGGAGTTCTCCATCCCTGGAGTTCTCCATCCCTGGAGTTCTCCATCCCTGGAGTTCTCCATCCCTGGAGTTCTCCATCCCTGGAGTTCTCCATCCCTGGCGTTCGCCATCCCTGGTATTCTCCATCCCTGGAGTTCTCCATCCCTGGAGTTCTCCATCCCTGGAGTTCTCCATCCCTGGAGTTCTCCATCCCTGGAGTTCTCCATCCCTGGCGTTCGCCATCCCTGGTATTCTCCATCCCTGGAGTTCTCCATCCCTGGCGTTCGCCATCCCTGGTATTCTCCATCCCCGGAGTTCTTCATCCCTGGAGTTCTTCATCCCTGGAGTTCTCCATCCCTGGCGTTCTTCATCCCTGGAGTTCTCCATCCCTGGCGTTCTTCATCCCTGGCGTTCTTCATCCCTGGCATTCTCCATCCCTGGAGTTCTTCATCCCTGGCATTCTCCATCCCCGGAGTTCTTCATCCCTGGAGTTCTCCATCCCTGGCGTTCTTCATCCCTGGAGATCTCCATCCCTGGCGTTCTTCATCCCTGGCGTTCTTCATCCCTGGCGTTCTTCATCCCTGGAGTTCTTCATCCCTGGTATTCTCCATCCCTGGCGTTCTTCATCCCTGGCATTCTCCATCCCTGGCGTTCTTCATCCCTGGCATTCTCCATCCCTGGCGTTCTTCATCCATGGCATTCTCCATCCCTGGCGTTCTTTATCCCTGGCATTCTCCATCACTGGCGTTCTTCATCCCTAGAGTTCTCCATCCCTGGCGTTCTTCATCCCTGGAGTTCTCCATCCCTGGCGTTCTTCATCCCTGGCGTTCTTCATCCCTGGCGTTCTTCATCCCTGGAGTTCTTCATCCCTGGCATTCTCCATCCCTGGCGTTCTTCATCCCTGGCATTCTCCATCCCTGGCGTTCTTCATCCCTGGCATTCTCCATCCCTGGCGTTCTTCATCCATGGCATTCTCCATCCCTGGGGTTCTTTATCCCTGGCATTCTCCATCACTGGCGTTCTTCATCCCTAGAGTTCTCCATCCCTGGCGTTCTACATTCCTAGAGTTCCCCATCCCTACACGTTTCTCTCTCTTTCTCCCTCCCTCTCTCTCTCTCTTTTGAGTTCTCCCTCCCTGGAATTCTCTCTTCCTGTAGTTCTCCATCCCTAGAGTTCTCTCTCCCCCACTTGGAACTTTCACTTCCTAGAGTTCTCTCTCCCCCACTTGGAACTTTCACTTCCTAGAGTTCTCTCTCCCCCACTTGGAACTTTCACTTCCTAGAGTTCTCTCTCTCCCTGGAGTTCTCCTTTCCTCAGAGTTTTCTCTCTCCCTGGAGTTCTCTTTTCCCCAGAGTTCTCCATCCCTGGAATTCTCTCTTTATCGAGTTCCCATCTTATTCTCTTTCTCTACCATTTTTACTGTTTCACTCACAGTTTTCCGTATCCTTGTCAATTAAATATATTTTTGTCCTCGAACAAAAAACTTATCTTACAATAATAGAATTTTCATCAAATTTTCTTTTCCCTTCCACATTTTTTACTATTTTCCTATTTCATTAAATGATGGGACCTTTTTTTTCACTCACATTCTCTCACGTTCAACAAACATATTTTTTTCAATAACATTTTACCATATTTTTAGTAGTAACTTAAATGAATGTGTTCTGACACCAGTCTTTTCATTATTACTTTTTAAGATTCTTTTTATTGCACTTTCCTGCATCTCATTAACCCTTTCTTTCATTCTGTTTTTCTCCCTTCCTTTTTCTTCCATTTCCTTCGTTCCTTAGCAGGAAAGGGTTCAGAAGAATCAACGATCAAAACAAATATGGAAACACAAACAGCTCAAATAAAAAAATATATTTTCTGCATTTCCACTTCGCCTTTGTTCACACTCATCATTTCTTCCTTCTGCTTCTCCATCATCGTCTTCTTGTACACTTGTTTTCATGTATTCTTTCCGTGGCCGTTAAGAGGCCCCAATATCGAGCCTCGAGTCAGAGATCCCTCAGAACTTTTAGTCAAGGGGTCCCTTCTTCAGACTTCGAGTATGGGGTCTTCTTGCGTTCACAGAGTCAAAGTCTCTCCTTCGAACTTGGGATGTGAGGGTAAACCTTCGATCACCGGGAAAAGGGTCACTCCTCTGAATCATCTCAAGCTCTGCATATTCCGTCAAGCCTCCATGTTACTCTGCTACTCTGCTCCCCCATCAGACCAGTCAACCTCCAACAGTCCTGTAAACCCCCAACAGTTCTATCGTCCTCCATACTTCACCTGGCTAGTCCTCTTCCTCCTTTGTAGGAGTCATCATGGAGGAAGCAGAGGAGGAGGAACGAGGGCTTGAGATTATGGAAGACGAGGATGGAGTGTAAGAGGAAGAGTAGGAGAAGGAGGGAGCTGGAGCAACGGAGACTGGAGACAGAGGAGGCGCTACCTAGATGGAGAAAGTAGTTAGTATTAGTTACAAAGAATTGGTCTGGCTATATTTTTAATCAGCTGAGGAACTGTTCACTTTCCCCTTAAGGATAATTTTTAATTCTTCACCAAAACGCATTTAACCCTAACTAACCTAAGTTAACTTAACCTAAACTAACCTAAACACACAGCATGTGATAACCACAAATAAGATCATAGATGGATGTGAAATAAAAAAAACATGCGGACTATAACTTGGACCATCATCGGGGAAAAGAAGAAGCTACGATATCAGATAAGAAAACCAGGAGCAAAGATAGTGCATCACTCTTCATTACGCAGAAAATAATTAATACACACACACACACACACACACACACACACACACACACACACACACACACACACACACACACACACACTCACACACACACACACACACATTTTTTATATCTAATCACACACACACACACACACACACACACACACACACACACACACACACTCACACACACACACACACACACACACACACACACACACACACACACACACACACACACACACACACACACACACACACACACACACACACACACACACACACACACACACACACACACACAGTAACAAGGGGACACAGTTGGAAGCTAAAGACACAGATGAATCACAGGGATGTTAGGAAGTATTTCTTCAGCCACAGAGTAGTCAGTAAGTGGAATAGTTTGGGAAGCGATGTAGTGGAGGCAGGATCCATACATAGCTTTAAGCAGAGGTACGATAAAGCTCACGGCTCAGGGAGAGTGACCTAGTAGCGATCAGTGAAGAGGCGGGGCCAGGAGCTCGGACTCGACCCCCGCAACCTCAACTAGGTGAGTACAACTAGGTGAGTACACACACACACACACACACACACACACACACACACACACACACAATATAAAGCCTGAATCGCTTCCTCACTAAAAAAAATCACATAGATTTTTTGAGCAACTTTTTATATTAATAATCACGTCCCATTAACTTAAAATTAAAAATACTATAAACCTGTTACATTTAATACTAGAAGAAATAGGAATAAATTCGGCAAAAATCATAAGTGTATTTGCATATTTAACGTGGTAATATTGTGTTTTTTCTGCTACATATATTGCTCTTGCAAAATGTACGTATGTATGTATGTATGTATGTATGTATGTATGTATGTATGTATGTATGTATGTATGTATGTATGTATGTATGTATGCACTTATGCATGTATGTATTTATGTATGTATGTATACATATACATACATATATATATATATATATATATATATATATATATATATATATATATATATGTATATATATATGTATGTATATATATATATATATATATATATATATATATATATATATATATATATATATATATATATATATATATATATATATATATATATATATATATATATATATATATATATATATATATATATATATATATATATATATATATATTATTATTATTATCACAATGGCCGATTCACACCAAGGCAGGGTGGCCCGAAAAAGAAAAACTTTCATCATCATTCACTCCATCACTGTCTTGCCAGAAGGGTGCTTTACACTACAGTTTTTAAACTGCAACATTAACACCCCTCCTTCATATCTATATATATATATATATATATATATATATATATATATATATATATATATATATATATATATATATATATATATATATATATATATATATATATATATATATATATATATATATATATGGATAGGGGGCAATGTGGCAGATATTGCAGGTGTATGGTGTAGAAGGTAGGTTACTGAAAGCAGTGAAGAGTTTTTACGAGGATAGTGAGGCTCAAGTTAGAGTATGTAGGAAAGAGGGAGATTATTTCCCAGTAAAAGTAGGCCTTAGACAAGGATGTGCGATGTCACAGTGGTTGTTTAATATATTTATAGATGGGGTTGTAAGAGAAATAAATGCGAGGGTCTTGACAAGAGGCGTGGAGCTGAAAGATAAAGAATCACACACAAAGTGGGAGTTGTCACAGTTGCTCTTTGCTGATGACACTGTGCTCTTGGGAGATTCTAAAGATAAGTTGCAGAGGTTGGTGGATGAATTTGGTAGGATATGTAAAAGAAGAAAATTAGAAGTGAATACAGGTTATGAGTAAGGTTATGAGGATAGCAAAAAGATTAGGTGATGAAAGATTGGATATCAGATTGGAGGGAGAGAGTATGGAGGAGGTGAATGTATTCAGATGTTTGGGAGTGGACGTGTCAGCGGATGGGTCTATGAAAGATGAGGTGAATCATAGAATTGATGAGGGAAAAAGGGTGAGCGGTGCACTTAGGAGTCTGTGCAGACGAAGAACTTTGTCCTTGGAGGCAAAGAGGGGAATGTGTGAGAGTATAGTTTTACCAACGCTCTTATATGGGTGTGAAGCATGGGTGATGAATCTTGCAGCGATGAGAAGGCTGGAGGCAGTGGAGATGTCATGTCTGTGGGCAATGTGTGGTGTGAATATAATGCAGAAAATTCAAAGTTTTGAAGTTAGGAGGAGGTGCGGGATTGCCAAAACTGTTGTCCAGAGAGCAGAGGAAGGGTTGTTGAGGTGGTTCGGACATGTAGAGAGAATGGAGCGAAACAGAATGACTTCAAGAGTGTATCAGTCTGTAGTGGAAGGAAGGCGGGGTAGGGGTCGGCCTAGGAAGGGTTGGAGGGAGGGGGTAAAGGAGGTTTCATGTGCGAGGGGCTTGGACTTCCAGTGGGCATGCGTGAGCGTGTTTGATAGGAGTGAATAGAGACAAATGGTTTTTAATGCTTGACGTGCTGTTGGAGTGTGAGCAAAGTAACATTTATGAAGGGATTCAGGGAAACCGGCAGAACGGACTTGAGTCTTGGAGATGGGAAGTACAGTGCCTGCACTCTGAAGGAGGGGTGTTAATGTTGCAGTTTAAAAACTGTAGTGTAAAGCACCCTTCTGGCAAGACAGTGATGGAGTGAATGATGGTGAAAGTTTTTCTTTTTCGGGCCACCCTGCCTTGGTGGGAATCGGCTAGTGTGTTAATATATATATATATATATATATATATATATATATATATATATATATATATATATATATATATATATATATATATATATATATATATATATATATATATGAAAGAGAAACAGATAATAATTATTGTTTCCCTTTCTTTGTGTCCGTTTGTTTTTCTCTCATTTTGCCTTTCTCCGTGTTTTCTTTCTCTCTCTCTTCTGTCCTTGCCTCATACACCTAGATAATGAATCATAGTTAAGAATCTAGATACTAGTAGATAGTTCCTCTCATCGGATAGAATAGTCGTGAATTTCCAAGTCTTCTGCTATCTGGCTTTCTCATGCTCTCTCATCTCTCTCTCTCTCTCTCTCTCTCTCTCTCTCTCTCTCTCTCTCTCTCTCTCTCTCTCTCTCTCTCTCTCTCTCTCTCTCTCTCTCTCTCTCTCTCTCTCTCTCTCTCTCTCACTCTCACTCACGTATAGAGTCACACTCTATCATAGCAGAACTTGAATGTACACAGAATTGCACCAACAAACACGCAACTGAATTCCCAAAACAAGATGAAGAGGCGGACGACCTCAGCTGTTTTGAAATTTGCCTCAACTAAAAAGAAACGATTACATTTAAATGACGTTTCGGGCCTTCCTGGATCATTATTAAGTCATGGCTCGTGCCTTGATAATGATCTATTACAGATCGAAACTTAGCCATAAAATCTACAGTAGCATACAAGGTCATGTTTGGTTGGTTAATGGGAGTAAAAGCCTTTCGACTACATTAAGGCCATTAAGGCAGTATTCAACCTGTTCGCCCTCAGTCAAGAATACTTTAACCTCTGAAACAGGCATGTAGGTAAACTCTTATGATATATACACCAAGAAACATACTCCTCTCCGGGTATATATCATGCGTATGCATGGTATTGTATCCATTGTTATTCTTACTCGATGGGAAGTAGTTAACCATCCATAAGACCAGAGCTAAAAGACCAACTGCGTTAATCTATCAGGCGTCCAGGAAACTATAGCAGATTGATGAATGTGTTAGAAGCTGTGTAAGACGCCGCCCCAGAGGGTCGTCTATACACTATGAGGAGTGTGTTTTCCATTTTATATACTACAGTATATACCCTGACAGCTTACTCTAATCATCGTTGAAAGTATATTCTCGTTGAAAGTATATTCTAGATTGCAATCCGACTGAAGATCGGTGGTAACGACCTCTACTTGATGAAGCCGTGTTACTAGTACCAGACATCTAGAACCACTAACACCTCTGTACTCCTGTCTCCTCACCAGCACTAGACATCTAGAACCACTAGCACCTCTGTATTCATCTCTCCTTACCAGCACCAGACATCTAGAATCACTAGCACCTCTGTACTCCTCTCTCTCTGCCAGCACAAGACATCTAGAACCACTAGCACCTCTGTACCCCCGTTTCCTCACCAGTATCAGGCATCTAGTATCACTAGCATCCTTGTACCCCTCTCTCCTCACCAGTACCAGTCACCTATTACCACTGGTACCACTGTACTTCTATCTCTACTCACCTGCACTAATGTAAGTGTATGTTTTCCTCTCGTACTGTTTCTTCCACTGTTCATCCATCTCCTGTTGCTGCTGTTGTTGCTGTTGTTTGTGCTGTTGCTTGTGCTGTCCGCTGAATTGACCCTCAGCAAGATGTCCAGGTAACGATGTTCTGTTCTTGCCTGTTAGCCACAACAAAACTTGTTTAATGAATAAAAATAATCTCAATTGTAATAATTCAACTTTTAATATTTTTTTTATTATTATTATCACACTGGCCGATTCCCACCAAGGCAGGGTGGCCCGAAAAAGAAAAACTTTCACCATCATTCACTCCATCACTGTCTTGCTAGAAGGGTGTTTTACATAAATGCCACAAAGACCTCTTTAGCCTTATCTAAATACTGTTCACTTATATGTTTCACTGTAAACACCTGGTCCACACACCCCCTACCTTTCCTAAATCCTCCTTGTTCATCTGCTATCCTATTCTCCGTCTTACTCTTAATTCTTTCAATAATAACTCTACCATACACTTTACCAGGTATACTCAACAGACTTATCCCCCTATAATTTTTGCACTCTCTTTTGTCCCCTTTGCCTTTACACAAATAATAATAATAAAAATAATAATAATAATAATAATAATAATAATAATAATAATAATAATAATAATAATAATAATAATAATAATAATAATAATAAGAAGAAGAAGAAGAAGAAGAAGAAGAAGAAGAAGAAGAAGAGGAAGAAGAAGAAGAAGAACTCAGTGGTCAGTCGTCACGTGAGGTCACAGACCCTGAGCTGCCTTGGGGATTAGTGTGGACGGTTACAAAGCATGGCTTGCTTCTGCAGTGTTTTAAAAATTGAGGTTGGAGAGTTGAAGGAGGAGGTCTTGCTTCTCCAGGAGGAGATTAAGAGGCTGAAGGTCCACCTCAATGGGTCTGGGAGAGAGTGTGAGGTGGCTGGAGTTGTGGGGAATGAGGCTTCTAGCAGCGAGGTGCAGTCTGTCTCTCGCTGTGAGGAGGCTGTAGTTGGGGAGGCAGCAACGGCTACCAGCAGTGAGGTGCAGCCCAGCACCTGCTACAAGTGGCGAGTAGTTCACAGTAATGGAAGGCGCATCAGAGTAAGGAAAGTTAAGAGTGAAGATCTGAAGGTAGGAAATCGCTTCTCTGTTCTTCAGGATGAATGTACTTCAGTGGCCAGTGAAGGTAAGGGTACTACTGCCCCTGCTAATGGAGGTAAGCGCATTCTTGTGGTTGGTGACTCTCAGGTAAGATACATTGACCGTGCTTTTTGTAATAGGAATAAGAAGATGAGAGATAGAGTGTGCTTCCCTGGAGCTGGTGTTGGGGACATTGTCAACAGGCTGGATAATATCATGTCAGGTAATGGGAGCAAGCCCATTATCTGTCTCAGTGCTGGTGGAAATGATATTGGGAAGGGTAGGAGAGAAGAGCTGCTAGATAAGTACAGGTCAGCTATAGATTTCATTAAGTCTAAGGGAGGGATCCCAATCATATGTAGCATCTTGCCTAGAAGGGGAGTAGGAAATGAATGGTTGTCTAGGGCAATTGGTGTAAATTGCTGGCTAGACAGATACTGCAAGGAACTTGCAATCCCATTCATTGACAACTGGAACAGCTTTTATGGCAAACATGATATGTATGCAAGGGATGGGGTACATCTCTCTGGGGCTGGGGTGGTAGCACTTGCAGACTCGATTGAGAAGGCCATTGGTGAAATGCCTATGATTTTAAACTGATGAAAGATAGAGGTATGGGTGTGTGTGGGAAACAAGCAGGTTGCAACACTAGGGTTGGAAACAGTAAATGTATAAAAGGCATTCAGCATGAAGTTATAAATAAAGACAATAGATCAGGTCAGCAAACAAAGGGGGACAGCAGAGGGCAGCAAGGGACTAGCTCCCTTAAGGTTTACTATACTAATAGCAGGAGTGTAAGAAATAAGATAGATGAGCTAAGATTAATTGCAAGTGCAGGAGACATAGATATTATTGCTATAACAGAGACCTGGCTCAATCTGAAAGATAGAGAGATGCCCTCTGAATGTCACATACAAGGCTATAAATTATTCCACACTGACAGGGTCAACAGGAAAGGTGGTGGAGTAGCGATGTATGTCAGAGACAATTTAAATTGTTGTGTTAGACAAGATATTAAATTAGAAGCGTCAGCCACTGAATCTGTTTGGTTACAGCTTCTCGAGGGCCGAGAAAAACTAATTTTGGGTGTGATTTACAGGGCCCCAAATCTTGATAGGGAGTGCAGTAAACTTCTATGGGACGAAATTCGTAAGGCATCTACATACGAAAATGTTGTGCTAATGGGAGATTTCAACTATAGACAGATTGACTGGAGCAATTTGACAGGAAATTTAGAGTCAGGTGACTTTCTTGATACGATCCAGGATTGTTTTTTAAAACAGTTTGTGACAGAGCCAACTAGGGGAAATAACCTCCTTGACTTGGTTCTTGCCAGTAGGGAAACACTAATTAATAATCTTGAGGTTAATGATGAGCTTGGGGAAAGTGATCACAAATCACTCAGTTTTAATATATCATGGAATTCCCCTAATAATGGCAATCAAGTCTCCGTCCCTGACTTTCGCTTGGCTGATT
>NC_091339.1:28789932-28822432 GCF_038502225.1 Cherax quadricarinatus
CTGAACGATCGTTCACTAGTGTCATGTAACACCTGTCACTACACCAGACACTGAACGATCGTTCACCAGTGTCATATAACACCTGTCACTACACCAGACACTGAACGATCGTTCACCAGTGTCATGTAACACCTGTCACTACACCAGACACTGAACGATCGTTCACCAGTGTCATGTAACACCTGTCACTACACCAGACACTGAACGATCGTTCACCAGTGTCATGTAACACTTGTTATCACACCAGACACAGAGGGATCGTTCACCAGTGTCATGTAACACCTGTCACTACACCAGACACTGAACGATCGTTCACCAGTGTCATGTAACACCTGTCACTACACCAGACACTGAACGATCGTTCACCAGTGTCATGTAACACCTGTCACTACACCAGACACTGAACGATCGTTCACCAGTGTCATATAACACCTGTCACTACACCAGACACTGAACGATCGTTCACCAGTGTCATGTAACACCTGTCACTACACCAGACACTGAACGATCGTTCACCAGTGTCATATAACACCTGTCACTACACCAGACACTGAACGATCGTTCACCAGTGTCATGTAACACCTGTCACTACACCAGACACTGAACGATCGTTCACCAGTGTCATATAACACCTGTCACTACACCAGACACTGAACGATCGTTCGCCAGTGTCATACAACACCTGTCACTACACCAGACACTGAACGATCGTTCACCAGTGTCATATAACACCTGTCACTACACCAGACACTGAACGATCGTTCGCCAGTGTCATACAACACCTGTCACTACACCAGACACTGAACGATCGTTCACCAGTGTCATATAACACCTGTCACTACACCAGACACTGAACAATCGTTCGCCAGTGTCATGTAACACCTGTCACTACACTAGACACTGAACGATCGTTCGCCATTGTCATACAACACCTGTCACTACACCAGACACTGAACAATCGTTCGCCAGTGTCATGTAACACCTGTCACTACACTATACACTGAACGATCGTTCGCCAGTGTCATACAACACCTGTCACTACACCAGACACTGAACAATCGTTCGCCAGAGTCATGTAACACCTGTCACTACACCAGACACTGAACGATCGTTCGCCAGTGTCATGTAACACCTGTCACTACATCAGACACTGAACGATCGTTCACCAGTGTCATGTAACACCTGTCACTACACCAGACACATAACCATCGTTCACCAGTGTCATATAACACATGACACTACACCAGACACTGAACGATCGTTCACCAGTGTCATGTAACACCTGTCACTACACCAGACACTGAACGATCGTTCGCCAGTGTCATGTAACACCTGTCACTACACCAGACACATAACCATCGTTCACCAGTGTCATATAACACCTGTCACTACACCAGACACATAACCATCGTTCACCTGTGTCATATAACACCTGTTACTACACCAGACACTGAACGATCGTTCGCCAGTGTCATGTAACACCTGTCACTACACCAGACACAGAACCATCGTGCACCAGTGTCATGTAACACCTGTCACTACACCAGACACAGAACGATCGTTCACCAGTGTCATGTAACACCTGTCACTACACCAGACACAGAACGATCGTTCACCAGTGTCATGTAACACCTGTCACTACACCAGACACAGAACGATCGTTCACCAGTGTCATGTAACACCTGTCACTACACCAGACACAGAACGGTCGTTCACCATTGTCATGTAACACCTGTCACTACACCAGACACAGAACGATCGTTCACCAGTGTCATGTAACACCTGTCACTACACCAGACACAGAACCATCGTTCACCAGTGTCATGTAACACCTGTCACTACACCAGACACAGAATCATCGTTCACCAGTGTCATGTAACACTTGTTATCACACCAGACACAGAGGGATCGTTCACCAGTGTCATGTAACACCTGTCACTTCACCAGACACAGAACCATCGTTCACCAGTGTCATGTAACACCTGTCACTACACCAGACACTGAACGATCGTTCACCAGTGTCATGTAACACCTGTCACTACACCAGACACTAAACGATCGTTCACCAGTGTCATGTAACACCTGTCACTACACCAGACACAGAACGATCGTTCACCAGTGTCATGTAACACCTGTCACTACACCAGACACAGAACGATCGTTCACCAGTGTCATGTAACACCTGTCACTACACCAGACACAGAACGATCGTTCACCAGTGTCTTGTAACACCTGTCACTACACCAGACACAGAACGATCGTTCACCAGTGTCATGTAACACCTGTCACTACACCAGACACAGAACGATCGTTCACCAGTGTCATGTAACACCTGTCACTACACCAGACACAGAACGATCGTTCACCAGTGTCATGTAATACCTGTCACTACACCAGACACAGAACGATCGTTCACCAGTGTCATGTAACACCTGTCACTACACCAGACACAGAACGATCGTTCACCAGTGTCATGTAACACCTGTCACTACACCAGACACAGAACGATCGTTCACCAGTGTCATGTAACACCTGTCACTACACCAGACACTGAACGATCGTTCGCCAGTGTCATATAACACCTGTCACTACACCAGACACAGAGGGATCGTTCACCAGTGTCATGTAACACCTGTCACTACACCAGACACTGAACGATCGTTCACCAGTGTCATGTAACACCTGTCACTACACCAGACACAGAACGATCGTTCACCAGTGTCATGTAACACCTGTCACTACACCAGACACAGAACGATCGTTCACCAGTGTCATGTAACACCTGTCACTACACCAGACACAGAACGATCGTTCACCAGTGTCATGTAACACCTATCACTACACCAGACACTGAACAATCGTTCACCAGTGTCATGTAACACCTGTCACTACACCAGACACTGAACGATCGTTCGCCAGTGTCATGTAACACCTGTCACTACACCAGACACTGAACGATCGTTCACCATTGTCATGTAACACCTGTCACTACACCAGACACATAACCATCGTTCACCAGTGTCATATAACACCTGTCACTACACCAGACACTGAACGATCGTTCAGCAGTGTCATGTAACACCTGTCACTACACCAGACACTGAACGATCGTTCACTAGTGTCATGTAACACCTGTCACTACACCAGACACTGAACGATCGTTCACCAGTGTCATATAACACCTGTCACTACACCAGACACTGAACGATCGTTCACCAGTGTCATGTAACACCTGTCACTACACCAGACACTGAACGAACGTTCACCAGTGTCATGTAACACCAGTCACTACACCAGACACATAACCATCGTTCACCAGTGTCATATAACACCTGTCACTACACCAGACACATAACCATCGTTCATCTGTGTCATATAACACCTGTTACTACACCAGACACTGAACGATCGTTCGCCAGTGTCATGTAACACCTGTCACTACACCAGACACAGAACCATCGTTCACCAGTGTCATGTAACACCTGTCACTACACCAGACACAGAACGATCGTTCACCAGTGTCATGTAACACCTGTCACTACACCAGACACTGAACGAACGTTCACCAGTGTCATGTAACACCTGTCACTACACCAGACACATAACCTTCGTTAACCAGTGTCATGTAACACCTGTTATCACACCAGACACAGAACCATCGTTCACCAGTGTCATGTAACACCTGTCAGTACACCAGACACTGAACGATCGTTCACCAGTGTCATGTAACACCTGTCACTACACTAGACACTGAACGATCGTTCACCAGTGTCATGTAACACCTGTCACTACACCAGACACTGAACGATCGTTCACCAGTGTCATGTAACACCTGTCACTACACCAGACACTGAACGAACGTTCACCAGTGTCATGTAACACCAGTCACTACACCAGACACATAACCATCGTTCACCAGTGTCATATAACACCTGTCACTACACCAGACACATAACCTTCGTTAACCAGTGTCATGTAACACCTGTTATCACACCAGACACAGAACCATCGTTCACCAGTGTCATGTAACACCTGTCAGTACACCAGACACTGAACGATCGTTCACCAGTGTCATGTAACACCTGTCACTACACTAGACACTGAACGATCGTTCACCAGTGTCATGTAACACCTGTCACTACACCAGACACTGAACGATCGTTCACCAGTGTCATATAACACCTGTCACTACACCAGACACTGAACGATCGTTCACCAGTGTCATGTAACACCTGTCACTACACCAGACACTGAACGATCGTTCACCAGTGTCATATAACACCTGTCACTACACCAGACACTGAACGATCGTTCACCAGTGTCATGTAACACCTGTCACTACACCAGACACTGAACGATCGTTCACCAGTGTCATGTAACACCTGTCACTACACCAGACACTGAACGATCGTTCGCCAGTGTCATACAACACCTGTCACTACACCAGAAACAGAGGGATCGTTCACCAGTGTCATGTAACACCTGTCACTACACCAGACACTGAACGATCGTTCACCAGTGTCATGTAACACCTGTCACTACACCAGACACTGAACGATCGTTCACCAGTGTCATATAACACCTGTCACTACACCAGACACTGAACAATCGTTCGCCAGTGTCATGTAACACCTGTCACTACACCAGACACTGAGCGATCGTTCGCCAGTGTCATACAACACCTGTCACTACACCAGACACTGAACAATCGTTGGCCAGTGTCATGTAACACCTGTCACTACACTATACACTGAACGATCGTTCGCCAGTGTCATACAACACCTGTCACTACACCAGACACTGAACAATCGTTCGCCAGTGTCATGTAACACCTGTCACTACACCAGACACTGAACGATCGTTCGCCAGTGTCATGTAACACCTGTCACTACACCAGACACTGAACGATCGTTCACCAGTGTCATGTAACACCTGTCACTACACCAGACACATAACCATCGTTCACCAGTGTCATATAACACATGACACTACACCAGACACTGAACGATCGTTCACCAGTGTCATGTAACACCTGTCACTACACCAGACACTGAACGATCGTTCGCCAGTGTCATGTAACACCTGTCACTACACCAGACACATAACCATCGTTCACCAGTGTCATATAACACCTGTCACTACACCAGACACATAACCATCGTTCACCTGTGTCATATAACACCTGTTACTACACCAGACACTGAACGATCGTTCGCCAGTGTCATGTAACACCTGTCACTACACCAGACACAGAACCATCGTTCACCAGTGTCATGTAACGCCTGTCACTACACCAGACACAGAACGATCGTTCACCAGTGTCATGTAACACCTGTCACTACACCAGACACAGAACGATCGTTCACCAGTGTCATGTAACACCTGTCACTACACCAGACACAGAACGATCGTTCACCAGTGTCATGTAACACCTGTCACTACACCAGACACAGAACGATCGTTCACCAGTGTCATGTAACACCTGTCACTACACCAGACACAGAACGATCGTTCACCAGTGTCATGTAACACCTGTCACTACACCAGGCACAGAACCATCGTTCACCAGTGTCATGTAACACCTGTCACTACACCAGACACAGAACGATCGTTCACCAGTGTCATGTAACACCTGTCTCTACACCAGACACAGAACCATCGTTCACCAGTGTCATATAACACCTGTCACTACACCAGACACAGAACCATCGTTCACCAGTGTCATGTAACACCTGTCACTACACCAGACACTGAACGATCGTTCACCAGTGTCATGTAACACCTGTCACTACACCAGACACAGAACGATCGTTCACCAGTGTCATGTAACACCTGTCACTACACAAGACACAGAACGATCGTTCACCAGTGTCATGTAACACCTGTCACTACACCAGACACAGAACGATCGTTCACCAGTGTCATGTAACACCTGTCACTACACCAGACACAGAACGATCGTTCACCAGTGTCATGTAACACCTGTCACTACACCAGACACAGAACGATCGTTCACCAGTGTCATGTAACACCTGTCACTACACCAGACACAGAACGATCGTTCACCAGTGTCATGTAACACCTGTCACTACACCAGACACAGAACGATCGTTCACCAGTGTCATGTAACACCTGTCACTACACCAGACACAGAACGATCGTTCACCAGTGTCATGTAATACCTGTCACTACACCAGACACAGAACGATCGTTCACCAGTGTCATGTAACACCTGTCACTACACCAGACACAGAACGATCGTTCACCAGTGTCATGTAACACCTGTCACTACACGAGACACAGAACGATCGTTCACCAGTGTCATGTAACACCTGTCACTACACCAGACACAGAACGATCGTTCGCCAGTGTCATGTAACACCTGTCACTACACCAGACACAGAACGATCGTTCACCAGTGTCATGTAACACCTGTCACTACACCAGACACAGAACGATCGTTCACCAGTGTCATGTAACACCTGTCACTACACCAGACACAGAACGATCGTTCACCAGTGTCATGTAACACCTGTCACTACACCAGACACAGAACGATCGTTCACCAGTGTCATGTAACACCTGTCACTACACCAGACACAGAACGATCGTTCACCAGTGTCATGTAACACCTGTCACTACACCAGACACTGAACGATCGTTCACCAGTGTCATGTAACACCTGTCACTACACCAGACACTGAACGATCGTTCACCAGTGTCATGTAACACCTGTCACTACACCAGACACAGAACGATCGTTCGCCAGTGTCATGTAACACCTGTCACTACACCAGACACAGAACGATCGTTCACCAGTGTCATGTAACACCTGTCACTACACCAGACACAGAACGATCGTTCGCCAGTGTCATGTAACACCTGTCACTACACCAGACACTGAACGATCGTTCACCAGTGTCATGTAACACCTGTCACTACACCAGACACATAACCATCGTTCACCAGTGTCATGTAACACCTGTCACTACACCAGACACTGAACGATCGTTCACCAGTGTCATGTAACACCTGTCACTACACCAGGCACTGAACGATCGTTCACCAGTGTCATGTAACACCTGTCACTACACCAGACACTGAACGATCGTTCACCAGTGTCATGTAACACCTGTCACTACACCAGACACTGAACGATCGTTCACCAGTGTCATGTAACACCTGTCACTACACCAGACACATAACCATCGTTCACCAGTGTCATGTAACACCTGTCACTACACCAGACACTGAACGATCGTTCACCAGTGTCATGTAACACCTGTCACTACACCAGACACTGAACGATCGTTCACCAGTGTCATGTAACACCTGTCACTACACCAGACACTGAACGATCGTTCACCAGTGTCATGTAACACCTGTCACTACACCAGACACATAACCATCGTTCACCAGTGTCATGTAACACCTGTCACTACACCAGACACTGAACGATCGTTCACCAGTGTCATGTAACACCTGTCACTACACCAGACACTGAACGATCGTTCACCAGTGTCATGTAACACCTGTCACTACACCAGACACTGAACGATCGTTCACCAGTGTCATGTAACACCTGTCACTACACCAGACACTGAACGATCGTTCACCAGTGTCATGTAACACCTGTCACTACACCAGACACGGAACGATCGTTCACCAGTGTCATGTAACACCTGTCACTACACCAGACACATAACCATCGTTCACCAGTGTCATGTAACACCTGTCACTACACCAGACACTGAACGATCGTTCACCAGTGTCATGTAACACCTGTCACTACACCAGACACTGAACGATCGTTCACCAGTGTCATGTAACACCTGTCACTACACCAGACACATAACCATCGTTCACCAGTGTCATGTAACACCTGTCACTACACCAGACACTGAACGATCGTTCACCAGTGTCATGTAACACCTGTCACTACACCAGACACTGAACGATCGTTCACCAGTGTCATGTAACACCTGTCACTACACCAGACACTGAACGATCGTTCACCAGTGTCATGTAACACCTGTCACTACACCAGACACTGAACGATCGTTCACCAGTGTCATGTAACACCTGTCACTACACCAGACACGGAACGATCGTTCACCAGTGTCATGTAACACCTGTCACTACACCAGACACATAACCATCGTTCACCAGTGTCATGTAACACCTGTCACTACACCAGACACTGAACGATCGTTCACCAGTGTCATGTAACACCTGTCACTACACCAGACACTGAACGATCGTTCACCAGTGTCATGTAACACCTGTCACTACACCAGACACTGAACGATCGTTCACCAGTGTCATGTAACACCTGTCACTACACCAGACACTGAACCATCGTTCACCAGTGTCATGTAACACCTGTCACTACACCAGACACTGAACGATCGTTCACCAGTGTCATGTAACACCTGTCACTACACCAGACACTGAACGATCGTTCACCAGTGTCATGTAACACCTGTCACTACACCAGACACTGAACGATCGTTCACCAGTGTCATGTAACACCTGTCACTACACCAGACACTGAACGATCGTTCACCAGTGTCATGTAACACCTGTCACTACACCAGACACGGAACGATCGTTCACCAGTGTCATGTAACACCTGTCACTACACCAGACACATAACCATCGTTCACCAGTGTCATGTAACACCTGTCACTACACCAGACACTGAACGATCGTTCACCAGTGTCATGTAACACCTGTCACTACACCAGACACAGAACGATCGTTCACCAGTGTCATGTAACACCTGTCACTACACCAGACACTGAACGGTCGTTCACCAGTGTCATGTAACACCTCTCACTACACCAGACACTGAACGATCGTTCGCCAGTCAAGTATTGGCATTTTAAATAACAAGTTGTAAACACGTCTGATTCCTGGAGAAAACTGGACATCAATATTAAAACATTCATCATTTTTTTATTCTAAGAAGAGTCCATTTTTTTATAAAAAGCAGTGAGACTACTTTTTATATAATAAAATATAATGATATATATAATATGTAATATATTTTTTTTTACAGTCTTGAGAGCAAATAAGTCTTATGGGTTGATATATACAGTACATTACCACCAGGTTCTTCGTGGGAAGCGTTAAACCCATAGGAGTTCGACACTGCCTACGGGAATGGGTGGATCCGAGTCCTCGGATCAATCCCGTCCATCCCCCCCCCGCCCCACCTACCCCTTGCTTTCTTCAGGCGACGCTACTTCTCACAGTGATGAGTTTTCCCCAGATTACTGGAATATAACATTAATGTTAATGTTAATGTACCAAGAACAATGATAGTGTAGGTTAGGTTAGGTTAGGTTAGGTTAGGTTAGGTTAGGTTAGGTTAGGTTAGGTTAGGTTAGGTTACGTTAGGTAAGGTAACGTAAGGTTAGGTTAGGTTAGGTTAGGTTAGGTTAGGTAAGGTAAGGTTAGGTTAGGTTACGTTAGGTTACGTTAGGTAAGGTAAGGTAAGGTTAGGTTAGGTTAGGTTAGGTTAGGTTAGGTAAGGTAAGGTAAGGTTAGGTTAGGTTAGGTTAGGTAAGGTAAGGTTAGGTTAGGTTAGGTTAGGTTAGGTTAGGTAAGGTAAGGTAAGGTTAGGTTAGGTTACGTTAGGTTACGTTAGGTAAGGTAAGGTAAGGTTAGGTTAGGTTAGGTTAGGTTAGGTTAGGTAAGGTAAGGTAAGGTTAGGTTAGGTTAGGTTAGGTAAGGTAAGGTTAGGTTAGGTTAGGTTAGGTTAGGTTAGGTAAGGTAAG
This sequence comes from Cherax quadricarinatus, assembly GCF_038502225.1. Classification (NCBI taxonomy): domain Eukaryota; kingdom Metazoa; phylum Arthropoda; class Malacostraca; order Decapoda; family Parastacidae; genus Cherax; species Cherax quadricarinatus. Next base: position 28,799,715 of record NC_091339.1, read on the forward strand.
GTAAGGTTAGGTTAGGTTAGGTTAGGTTAGGTTAGGTTAGGTTAGGTTAGGTAAGGTTAGGTTAGGTTAGGTTAGGTTAGGTAAGGTAAGGTTAGGTTAGGTTAGGTTAGGTTAGGTTAGGTAAGGTAAGGTAAGGTTAGGTTAGGTTAGGTTAGGTTAGGTTAGGTAAGGTTAGGTTAGGTTAGGTAAGGTTAGGTTAGGTTAGGTTAGGTTAGGTTACGTTAGGTTACGTTAGGTAAGGTAAGGTAAGGTTAGGTTAGGTTAGGTTAGGTTAGGTTAGGTTAGGTTAGGTTAGGTTAGGTTAGGTTAGGTAAGGTTAGGTTAGGTAAGGTAAGGTAAGGTTAGGTTAGGTTAGGTTAGGTTACGTTAGGTTACGTTAGGTAAGGTAAGGTAAGCTTAGGTTAGGTTAGGTTAGGGTAGGTTAGGTTAGGTTAGGTTAGGTTAGGTTAGGTTAGGTTAGGTAAGGTAAGGTAAGGTTAGGTTACGTTAGGTTACGTTAGGTAAGGTAAGGTAAGGTTAGGTTAGGTTAGGTTAGGTTACGTTACGTTAGGTTACGTTAGGTAAGGTAAGGTAAGGTTAGGTTAGGTTAGGTTAGGATAGATTAGGTTAGGTTAGGTTAGGTTAGGTAAGGTAAGGTTAGGTTAGGTTAGGTTAGGTTAGGTTAGGTTAAGTAAGGTAATGTAAGGTGAGGTTAGATTACGTTAGGTTACGTTAGGTTACGTTAGGTAAGGTAAGGTAAGGTTAGGTTAGGTTAGGTTAGGTTAGGTTAGGTTAGGTTAGGTTAGGTTAGGTTAGGTAAGGTAAGGTAAGGTAAGGTTAGGTTAGGTTAGGTTATGTTACGTTAGGTTACGTTAGGTAAGGTAAGGTTAGGTTAGGTTAGGTTAGGTTAGGTTAGGTTAGGTTAGGTAAGGTAAGGTTAGGTTAGGTTAGGTTAGGTTAGGTTAGGTTAGGTAAGGTAAGGTAAGGTTAGGTTAGGTTAGGTTAGGTTAGGTTAGGTAAGGTAAGGTAAGGTAAGGTAAGGTTAGGTTAGGTTAGGTTAGGTTAGGTTAGGTTAGGTTAGGTAAGGTAAGGTAAGGTAAGGTAAGGTTAGGTTAGGTTAGGTTAGGTTAGGTAAGGTAAGGTAAGGTAAGGTTAGGTTAGGTTAGGTTCGGTTATGTTCGGTTAGGTTCGGTTTGGTTATGTTCGGTTAGGTTAGGTTAGGTTAGGTTAGGTTAGGTTAGGTTAGGTTATGTTAGGTTAGGTTAGGTTAGGTTACGTTACGTTACGTTAGGTTAGGTTACGTTAGGTAAGGTAAGGTAAGGTTAGGTTAGGTTAGGTTAGGTTAGGTTAGGTTATTTTAGGTTAGGTTAGGTTAGGTTAGGTTAGGTTAGGTTACGTTACGTTACGTTACGTTACGTTACGTTACGTTACGTTACGTTACGTTACGTTACGTTACGTAAGGTAAGGTTAGGTTAGGTGAGGTTAGGTTAGGTTACGTTCGGTTAGGTTAGGTTAGTTTAGGTTAGGTTAGGTTAGGTTAGGTTAGGTTAGGTTAGGTTAGGTTAGGTTACATTACGTTACGTTAGGTAAGGTAAGGTAAGGTTAGGTTAGGTTAGGTTAGGTTAGGTTAGGTTAGGTTAGGTTAGGTTAGGTTAGGTTAGGTTAGGTTAGGTTAGGTTAGGTTAGGTTAGGTTAGGTTAGGTTAGGTTAGGTTAGGTTAGGTTAGGTTAGGTTAGGTTAGGTTAGATTAGGTTAGTTTAGGTTAGGTTAGGTTAGGTTAGGTTAGGTTAGGTTAGTTTAGGTTAGGTTAGTTTAGGTTAGGTTAGGTTAGGTTAGGTTACATTGCGTTACGTTAGGTAAGGTAAGGTAAGGTTAGGTTAGGTTAGGTTAGGTAAGGTAAGGTAAGGTAAGGTTAGGTTAGGTTAGGTTCGGTTAGGTTCGGTTAGGTTCGGTTTGGTTATGTTCGGTTAGGTTAGGTTAGGTTAGGTTAGGTTAGGTTAGGTTAGGTTATGTTAGGTTAGGTTAGGTTAGGTTACGTTACGTTACGTTAGGTTAGGTTACGTTAGGTAAGGTAAGGTAAGGTTAGGTTAGGTTAGGTTAGGTTAGGTTAGGTTATTTTAGGTTAGGTTAGGTTAATTTAGGTTAGGTTAGGTTACGTTACGTTACGTTACGTTACGTTACGTTACGTAAGGTAAGGTTAGGTTAGGTTAGGTTACGTTAGGCTAGGTTAGGTTAGGTTAGGTTAGGTTAGATTAAGTTAGGTTAGGTTACGTTAGGTAAGGTAAGGTTAGGTTAGGTTAGGTTAGGTTAGGTTAGGTTACGTTACGTTACGTTACGTTAGGTAAGGTAAGGTAAGGTTAGGTTAGGTTAGGTTAGGTTAGGTTAGGTTAGGTTAGGTTAGGTTAGGTTAGGTTAGGTTAGGTTAGGTTAGGGTCTTAGTAAGGTGATGATCCGCCGTTGGAGCTTTTGATCATCTGACCGAGAACTTCCGCTGGCTTACCGGTCCACCCCTTTAAAAATTATGGCCACATTTATAACCATTTGTTATATTAATGTACCAAGAACAATGTTAAAATTTAGCACATTATTTTACGTTCATATTACTTTTATTATTATTATTATTATTATTATTATTATTATTATTATTATTATTATTATTATTATTATTATTATTATTATTATTATTATTATTATTATTAATAACGATTTTATAAGCATTTTTGGTCCTAAAGTTACAATTACTTTTTCATTGATGTCATTATTTTTATTCAAATTCTTCTAAAAAAGGACCATACCACGGGCGGGATTAGAACTCGCGATCAGAGAGTCATAAAAAATCAGACCGACGCGCTGGCCACTGGGCCAGCTGGCCACTGGGCCAGCTGGCTACAATAAGATTCGTCCAACTAGGTATATTTATACACCATGAGAAGGTTAGCATAGGCACCAGTGTGACCACTAAAGCAAGGTTTTACAGACGATTCTCCCGCCAGCGTGGCCGTGACGAACTCTAGCTCAAGTCCCCTCACGAAATCGTGGCCCAGTGGTTAGAGCGTCGGTCTGGAGTTTTATGACTCTCTGATCGCGGGTTCTAACCTCGCCCGTGATATGGTTTGTTTGCAATCGTGTCATTACGATGTCCTGTGTCAAATTCTTCTGTTTGATTGATGGATGTTCTGGAGGCTTCACATAACTTCAGTAAACCTCCCTAACACTCTAGCCCATCCTTCCTTAGTCAAACAATTCTCCGTCTACAACTACCAGAATTAATCTTATCTAAACTAGAGTACGGAGACCAACTTTTTTCCTTAGTCTTACCCGCTCGCTATTCTTCCTTAATTTGATCCCGTTCCTCACCAAAGGTTACGTTTGTGTCTTGGGGCTTCTCAGTGTTTCCCAGTCGAGACGCTGTTTACATAAGTAAACTCCCAGTCTTAGCAAGATCGACGCGGTGGACATTGTCTCCGCTATTTCGTCCGCTTCCATGACCTTCGCAATCCTTCCATGTATAGAACAAGTGAGGAAATTAGTAAGGATAATTTATTTGATCAGCCGCATCATTTATTACGGCTCTTCACTTTCCATATTCGCATTTTAGTGACATTCCTTAAGTTGCCTCATCTTTACGTTCACCCTGTTTCTTGCTTTCTCCCTCCCTCCATGGCAAGTTCCCACTATATAGGTTTGCTTATTGCTGCTCCATTTCGAAAAGCTCACTTAATACAACGACCAGCGAGTTCTGGTCGTGGACCGGGCCGCGGGGGCGTTGACCCCCGGAACACCCCTCCAGGTATACCCTCCAGGAAACCTTACACTCATTCCTTGAATACTTCCACTCTCACACTCACGCTATAGCCGTGTACTCTGATAATTATAGAACCCTCGTTGGTGTCGGGTGTACAACAGTTTTTTCCAGAAAGAATAATCCCAAGTCACTCACCAGAGTCGGCCAGGATTTTCACAGCTGAGTGATATACAGTTCCCACTGCTGTCCTACATGTTGCGATCAAATCCGCCTAGTCATTCGTCGTTGTTTCCAGCTCCCAAGGTGCGTGGCAAACTGTCCAAAAATTCGACTCTCTTACTCCCATTTTCATTCGTATTTAACTTTGGTCTTCTCACATTTCTAGGAAGCACACAGAAGTCGATTTTTGCTGAGTCCCTGGACGTGCCGATGTTCAGAGCAATGAACAAGCACACTCAGCCGCTCGGTCAGGTATTCCCGACTGCCAAATTTCTCGCAGGAGTGTTTCTTTCTCGGACTATTTTTTTCAGTGCTCTCTAGGCACCTCTGCAATCGCTGGAAACAACGTTGGTCAGAGCTCCAATACAACCAGTTGCTTTTTATCAAACCATGGTGGAGATTCTGGCCATCTTCCCACTGTTGTCCGGTTTGGAAAACTACATTCTCACGCTTACGAATCGGACACACACGACTCACACACGGATTCCACATTGCTTCCGCTGTGCGAGGACTGCTGGGTCCTGGACTGCGTGTCCACCGTATCTCGACAGTGTCCTGTCTCTCAGCAGGCAAGCAAGATTCACCTCCGACAGACACATAGCCCTAACACACCCATTTTACCTGACTTTGATGAAAATCCCATCTTTGATTCAGACTCTCTCTCTTTGGCCTTTTTAATGGAAACCTACCTACTGCACCAACTATGATTTCAATTTTACACACACACTAACCCCCACCTCCACTAACTCCCTAACCTCTCCAACTCTAACCATCGCACACCACTAACCTTCACAAACTGCTACTCTCTCATATCTCTATCCAGTCTACTGTATCCAAACTACGGGATGAGTGCTTAAAATTATCGTAATATTATAATTTAGTATTACTATTGTTGTTACTTTTGCCATTATTAGATTTATATATATTTTTATTTTTGTTATTATTATTATTATTATTATTATTATTATTATTATTATTATTATTATTATTATTATTATTATTATTATTATTATTATTATTAATGCTTAATTCGGAAATCAAGATTGATATTATTGACTCTAGCAATATCTGGCAGCCTGTTGTTTACAAACAGCGAAACTTTTGTCCATCCGATTCTCTTGACCTTGTTTTCTCGTGAACTCACACTTAAAAAACCTATTACAACCTAAATTTTAATGGGGAATATGAATGTAGATTTTTCAGACTTTACAAGCAATCTAAAAATTTTAATACCTTTGAGAGAGGTAAGTTTATATTGTTGGAGAGGGGGTTATTATGGAGGTTACTTGCTGCCTCACACACGAGTTAGAACACTGGAAGGTGGGGTAACGTGATGCTGTTATTAAGGAAACTTTTACGTAAGTAATTACGGGAATCAATCACCATAGTGGGTATAAAGTATGTGAAATCTCCTGCACACCCACGCTAATGATGAAATATAAAAAAAAATATATTAAATGGTTAAACTTAAGAGAATACATATTTCCTGGCTGGATTACGAGATGGATCAGGATATGTAAGCAGTGAAGTGTGTGTATCCCTCTGTATGTTTATTCTGCCAGGCTACATTAATCACTACTTTAGGGATTAAAGAATTCTTGAGAGATGGGGTGTAGGTGGCATGTAACCTTTGTGACTCTCGTGTAGTCGATAGGCTTAAAACCCTGTTAACCAACCAGCTAAGATGAATGAATGATGTAGTGGATGACACAGTGTATAACACAGTGGGTGACACAGTGTATAACACAGTGGGTGACACAGTGTATAACACAGTGGGTGACACAGTGTATAACACAGTGGGTGACACAGTGTATAACACAGTGGGTGACACAGTATATAACACAGTGGGTGACACAGTGTATAACACAGTGGGTGACACAGTGTATAACACAATAGGTGACACAGTGGGTGACACAGTGTATAACACAATGGGTGACACAGTGTATAACACAGTTAATGACACAGTGCATAACACAGTGGGTGACACAGTGTATAACACAGTTAATGACACAGTGCATAACACAGTGGGTGACACAGTGTATAACACAGTGGGTGACACAGTGTATAACACAGTTAGTGACACAGTGTATAACACAGTTGGTGACACAGTGTATAACACAGTTGGTGACACAGTGTATAACACAGTTAGTGACACAGTGTATAACACAGTTGGTGACACAGTGTATAACACAGTTGGTGACACAGTGTGTAACATAGTGGGTGACACAGTGTATAATGCAGTGGGTGACCCAGTGTATAACACAGTGGGTGACACAGTGTGTAACACAGTGGGTGACACAGTGTATAATGCAGTGGGTGACCCAGTGAATAACACAGTGGGTGACACAGTGTATAACACAGTTGGTGACACAGTGCATAACACAGTTAATGACACAGTGTGTAACACAGTGGGTGACACAGTGTATAATGCAGTGGGTGACACAGTATATAACACAGTGAGTGACACAGTGAATAACACAGCGGGTGACACAGTGTATAACACAGCGGGTGACACAGTGTATAACACAGTGGGTGACACAGTGTATAACACAGTGAGTGACACAGTGTATAACACAGCGGGTGACACAGTGTATAACACAGCGGGTGACACAGTGTATAACACAGTGGGTGACACAGTGTATAACGGAGTGGGAGACACAGTGTATAGCACAGTGGGTGACACAGTGAAACACAGTTAGTGACACTGTGTATAACACCGTGGGTGACACAGTGTATAACACAGTTGGTGACACAGTGTATAACACAGTTGGTGACACAGTGTGTAACACAGTGGGTGACACTGTGTAACACAGTGGGTGACACAGTGTATAATGCAGTGGGTGACCCAGTGAATAACACAGTTGGTGACGCAGTTGATGTCAACGCGTATGGCACAGTTGATGTCACTGGAGGAAAGTGTGGTTATTACTCTGCCTGTCTGCAGTACAGGAATAAATTAACAATACATCAAGGAAGGGGAGAGGAGATGTATGATAGAGATAATGAAGTTATGGGATCGTATGAGTTAATTGCATTCACTTTTCATTCCTCTTATTAATAACATATACCTTCTCCCATTCTCCCCATTTACCCTCTTCCCAATTCCAACCACCTTCTTAATTATATTTTTTACTATTCCCCAAATATCTATCTTTATATATGTATATATATATATATATATATATATATATATATATATATATATATATATATATATATATATATATATATATATATATATATATATATATATATATATATATATATATATATATCGCATTTTCCCATCTTTCTTTTTTTCGTTAAATTCCATTCCAACAACAGTTACGCCTTGACACCTACGCAACAAGCCTGGTGTCGTTTTCTGAGAAATGTGAGATATAAAGATGCTCGTATTATGTGTGCGTGTGTTTGTATGACAGAGAAAGATAAAGAGAAAGAGAAAGACAGGCAGACAGACAGAACCAGAGAGAGAGACAAGCAATTTTGAAGAAAAACTCCATAAGACAGAAGACAGTGTTATTTCTCGGCTCACTGCAGCCTCCATCATCTCTCTAAGTCGAGCTGTGTCTTATCCTTATTTAGCACCTCTCTCTCTCTCTCTCTCTCTCTCTCTCTCTCTCTCTCTCTCCCCTGCGTCTCACACTTCTCGCTAACAAAGAAAACTTGTTAAGAATTATCGGGAAGTTGTCAAAGAAGTGGAGAGAGGGAGGGACAGGGGCGTCAGATTTCTTTCCTTCATGTGTGTTTTGGGTGAAAGTTACAATGGGTTTTTGAGAGCAGAGCATAGTGAAGTGTCCTTTTCAAGGCTCCGCACTCAAACAGCTGCTCTTGCTGTTGCTGTTGCTGCTTCTGCTTCCTCTAATGCTATTGCTGCTGCTTGTCCTACTGCTGTTGGTCGAGGTGCTGCTGGGGTTGCTACCGTTGTTGCACTGCCGCTGGTCTTGTTGCAATTGCTGCTGCTGCAAGCTACTAAGTCGCAGTTTCTATGTCCCAAGATTCCCAATTCACAAGCTGTGGGAACAGTCTGGGAACAGTTAGTTACCAGTGTGGAGGAGACATGATGGTGTCTTGTGCACACACACGCTTGATTGGCTGCCTTCTGCACCATTATTGTGGTGTCGGCCGTAGAGGAGAGTGCTGATGGCCTTTGTTGAGACCTGCGCTTGCTCTTGTCTTTTGTGTGCGTGAGAGAGAGAGAGAGAGAGAGAGAGAGAGAGAGAGAGAGAGAGAGAGAGAGAGAGAGAGAGAGAGAGAGAGAGAGAGAGAGAGAGAGAGAGAGAGAGAGAGAGAGAGAGAGAGAGAGAGAGGAAGAGAGAGAGAGAAAGAGAGAGAGAGAGATAGAGAGAGAGAGAAACACCAAAACACCTCGTAGAGACAGGCACTAAATTTACCCCCCGTGAGCTAGACGGAGGGTCTGGCTGTTGACTCCGTCAGTGACATATTTCCAATACCTCTCTCACCCTGGCCCCCCCTTCTTCTCTCCTGCCTGCCCTTCTTCTCTCTCTCTCCCTTCCTCTCTCCCTCTCTCCTACCTTCCCTCCCTACCTCCCTCCCTGCATCCCTCCTCTCCCACTATCCCCTGTCCCAGCTCCGACTTATAAGGGAGGGAGGGGAGAGACTTTGATATCGCTAATGGATACCAACATTTTCTTCGTTATCCCCTCGTAATATTATCTGAAATCGGATATTACTGTTCTCAGTCTTTTCTTAAAATGTTTTGTTCATGCCTTCGTTACAATATGAAGAGAGCCATTAATAGCTGCTTAAGCGCCTTACACGAGTGAGTGAGTGAATTAACAAACGAGTGAAAGAGCGAGTAAGTCAGTGGGTAAGCGAGCAACTTTACCGAGAAGAAATTAGTAGTTAAACGAGGTAGCTAGGAGGCCCAGGAGCTGTGTCTACATTTGGTTTATTGGGTCCAGGAGCCTACTTCAACTTTCAACCTGTATTAAATGCAGTTTTAGCTACCTAAGGTTATAAATATGCACTAAATATATTATAATTATTATTTCATTCATCGGCCATTTCCCAGTAAGAGAGAGTGACCAACAGAAGGAAACATTCACCATTATTTATTCAGTAACTGTCTTGCCAGAAGTGTGCAGACATCACAATTCAAATTATATTCCAAACTGCAACATCCCCACCTCGCCTTTGTGGTGTAGGCACTCTGCTTCAAATCTCCGGGATTCAAGTCCAACTAACCTGTTTCTCTGAGTCCTTTCATAAATGTTACCTTTCTTACTCTCCACTGCACGTCAGGCCATAAAAAGCACTCGTCTCCTATCCGATGTAATACGCTCAAACACGTCTGTCGGATGCTTAAGCCCGTACAAATTAAAACCTCCTTCACCCCTTTTCCTCCGCTGTCTCTTCTACCTTTTACCACGGATGTATAGACCAACTTAGTCATCCTATTCTACTTCACCCTCTCTAAATGTCCAAACCACCTTAACTCCTCCTTAATTCTTTAATTAATATTTCTCTTAACCCCCTACAACCTCTTCTAATATCTATCACACCATATATTATTATTTTATGTTAATACGAATTTATGAAGTATCAACGAAATCCATTATTGATTTTTTTCTGTACGAGTGAAGACTTGCACTTAACTATAGAGAAATATTGTTCGTTAGGTTATAAGGGGTGTGGGGAGGTTGTGAAGGGTGAGGGGCGTGGGAGGTTGTGAGGGGTGTGGGGAGGTTGTGAGGGGTATGGGGAAGTTGTGAGGGGTGTGGGAAGTTTGTGAGGGGTGTGGAGAGATTGTGAAGGGATGTGGGGAGATTCTGAGGGGTGTGGGAAGGTTGTGAGGGGTGCGGGAAAGTTGTGAGGGAGAGTGATAGAGGGCGAGGGAGATCACTTGGAGTTTTAAGCGAAGGTTGCTGGAGACTGGCGGAGTTAGGATGTTTGATGGAGAATGGTGGTGACAGGATGTTTGATGAAGAATGGTGGTGACAGGATGTTTGATGGAGAATGGTGGTGACAGGATGTTTGATGGAGAATGGTGGTGACAGGATGTTTGATGGAGAATGGTGGTGACAGGATGTTTGATGGAGAATGGTGGTGACAGGATGTTTGATGGAGAATGGTGGTGACAGGATGTTTGATGATGGTGACAGGAGATGGAGTGGTGGTGACAGGATGTTTGATGGAGATGGGAGGATGTTTGATGGGAATGGGATGACAGGATGTTTGATGGAGAATGGTGGTGACAGGATGTTTGATGGAGAGTGGTGGTGGCAGGATGCTTGATGGAGAGTGGTGGTGACAGGATGATGGAGAATGGTGATGAAGAATGGAGAATGGTGGTTACAGGATGTTTGATGGAGAATGGTGGTGACAGGATGTTTGATGGAGAGTGGTGGTGACAGGATGCTTGATGGAGAATGGTGGTTACAGGATGTTTGATGGAGAATGGTGGTGACAGGATGTTTGATGGAGAATGGTGATGACAGGATGTTTGATGGAGAATGGTGGTGACAGGATGTTTGATGGAGAGTGGTGGTGACAGGATGTTTGATGGAGAATGGTGGTGACAGGATGTTTGATGGAGAGGGGTGGTGGACAGGATGTTTGATGGAGAGTGGTGGTGACAGGATGTTTGATGGAGAATGGTGGTGACAGGATGTTTGATGGAGAGTGGTGGTGACAGGATGTTTGATGGAGAGTGGTGGTGACAGGATGTTTGATGAAGAATGGTGGTGACAGGATGTTTGATGGAGAATGGTGGTGACAGGATGTTTGATGGAGAGTGGTGGTGACAGGATGTTTGATGGAGAATGGTGGTGACAGGATGTTTGATGGAGAATGGTGGTGACAGGATGTTTGATGGAGAATGGTGGTTACAGGATGTTTGATGGAGAGTGGTGGTGACAGGATGTTTGATGGAGAATGGTGGTGACAGGATGTTTGATGGAGAGTGGTGGTGACAGGATGTTTGATGGAGAATGGTGGTGACAGGATGTTTGATGGAGAATGGTGGTGACAGGATGTTTGATGGAGAGTGGTGGTGACAGGATGTTTGATGGAGAGTGGTGGTGACAGGATGTTTGATGGAGAATGGTGGTGACAGGATGTTTGATGGAGAATGGTGATGACAGGATGTTTGATGGAGAGTGGTGATGACAGGTTTGTGAGTGTTTCTTGAGCTTTGACCTAAAAGAACCTGGATTGAAAAATCTATTACATCAGAGCTCTGAGATTAAACCAGACTCCAGCTTCATAAAAAGCTTTCCAACCAACATTACACAGCTTCACTCAGATAGTATCCAGTGTGAACATGAGTCGAGTGAATGACACAGGTTTACACTCGTCAACAGAGTGACTGTAAACATTTTTTTTGTTAGTTTACCTCTGAAAAATATAATGTTTTACTTGAAGTAATAATATCTAGTGAATAAATTCTTGAGAGAAGAATTCTTAATTTTTTTTGGGTATATCTGTCTCAAACAGACAGACAGACAGACAGACACACACACACACACACACACACACACATACACACACACACACACACACACACACACACACACACACACACACACACACACACACACACACACACACACACACACACACACACATCAATCACAGTGTTTATAACTACGAGTATATTAAAACAAAGGACTCTACATACATTACCCAGCCTGTCCTGGTGCACCAAAACCAAGGAAATTGTCTTCAACTTCGTTCATTCTTCTTTCTCTTCCCATGATCACTTATTTGATTTCCAGGGGTCTCACTTCTCTTCTCTTCTCCAGACGTCTCACTTCTCTTCTTCTCTTCTCCAGACGTCTCACTTCTCTTCTTCTCTTCTCCAGACGTCTCATTTCTCATTTCTCTTCTTCTCTTCTCGCTTCTCATTTTTCTCCCTCACTCCTCACCTCATTACCCTGTCTTATCCTATTTCCTTGTTTCTCATTTTCCTCCTTTTCTCACTACCAATATACACTTAAAACTTTGGCCTGCCGCAATAAAGCTATGCACCTCTCTCACACTCTCACACTCTCACACACACCTCTCTCTTACACACACACACACTTCTCTCACACACACCTCTCTCTCACACACACACACTTCTCTCACACACACCTCTCTCTCTCTCACACACACCTCTCTCACACATCTCTCTCTCACACACCTCTCTCTCTCACACACACAGCTCTCTCACACATCTCTCACACACACCTCTCTCACACATCTCTCACACACACCTCTCTCACACATCTCTCTCTCTCACACATCTCTCTCTCTCACACACCTCTCTCACACATCTCTCACACACACCTCTCTCACACACACACCTCTCACACACACACACCTCTCTCACACACACACCTCTCTCACACACACACACCTCTCTCACACACGCCTCTCTCACACATCTCACACACCTCTCTCACACACACGCCTCTCTCACACACACACCTCTCTCACACACATCTCTCTCACACACACCTCTCTCACACACACACCTCTCTCACACACCTCTCTCACACACACCTCTCTCACACACACCTCTCTCACATACACTTCTCTCGCACTCACCTCTCTCACACATACCTCTTTAACACTTCTCTCTCACAAATGTCTCACAAACACGTTTCTCATACACACACACACACACACCTCACTCATCTCTCTCTCTCTCTCTCTCTCTCTCTCTCTCTCTCTCTCTCTCACACACACACACACACACACACACACACACACACACACACACACACACACACACACACACACACACACACACACACACATACACACACACACACCCCTCTCACAAGCACCTCTCACATTTCTTCCACATCCCTCTCACATCTTTTCCACATCCCTCACAGAAGTATCTCTCACATACCACTCTCACACACACTCACAGTCCACACTCTCCCAACTTTATCTTCAAACACTTGGCGACATCTGTAAATACTCGGTTTCACGCTATGTCTTGCTCTCTCTCTCTCTCTCTCTCTCTCTCTCTCTCTCTCTCTCTCTCTCTCTCTCTCTCTCTGTCTGTCTTTATGTAGGTAGGTATGTTAGTCACAACAATATATAATAATCAAACACTGAGTGAATACATCAACAAGAACAGTTGAAGAGTGTAGTCTCAGACATGTCGTGGTGTGTTTCTAGTGGCTGTAGAGTTTACTGATGTAGAGTGATGGTTTTATTGGTATAGTGTAGTTGCAGCTCTTATTGTTACGTAGTAGTTGCAATAGTTGTTGATATAGTGCAGCTGTGGTGGTGGTACTGGAGGAACGGAAGACGGTTGACGAAATACCTTGCAGAGAGGAGAGATAATATGAGACATCTTGCATAAGAGAGAGGCAGACAGACAGACAGACAGACAGACAGACAGACAGACAGAGAGAGCAACCTTACATATCGTAGGTCACTTCGAAAAGAGTGTTGCTATATTTCTGAAGAGATATTTCCGCAGCTGTGGCGATGATAGACTGAGTAATCCCCGGGGAGCAGAGGTGATAGATAGGAGTCAGAGATATAATGGAAGATGTAGAGGAGGAAGAGGAGATGGAGAAGGAGGAACAGGAGGAGGGGAAGGGAGAAGAGGACAACGAGAAAGCTCATATCTCTGATCCAAATGTTCTGACCTTTATTCTCTGTCTCTCTCTGTCTCTGTCTCTCTCTCTCTCTCTCTCTCTCTCTCTCTCTCTCTCTCTCTGTCTCTCTCTCTCTCTCTCTCTCTCTATATATATATATATATATATATATATATATATATATATATATATATATATATATATATATGCAAAACAACCAAGGGGATGTTTAATGACAGCTCTAGGCCTTTCGTGTTGCAATAAACACATCATCAGGAGCGTGCAATGTTGCAGAAAGAGGAGGAATTCCAAGCAAATGCTTTCCGAGGACTTGTCTTTGCTAAAATGATGGTGGAGAGAGGCACTAGGCACTAGGCCAGTGCCTAGAGCCTAGTGCCTCTCTCCAGCCATCTCACAAGTACTGATATAGTAGTAATGAAATCACGAGTCATATTAGTGACAGAACAATCATCAATCTTCAGATAGATATATCTGGCAATTGTCTTAGGAATTTTTCCATATATCCCTCTCACATCTTTCTCACATCCCTTACAGAAGCATCTGTCACACATGTAGTGGAGGCAGGATCCATACATAGCTTTCAGCAGAGGTATGATAAAGCTCACGGTTCAGGGAGAGTGACCTAGAAGCGACCAGTGAAGAGGCGGGGCCAGGAGCTTGGACTTGACCCCTGCAACCTCAACTAGGTGAGTACACACACACCACTCTCATACACACTCACAGTCTTAAGAGAATTGCCAGATATATTTATATTTAGAATGTTGAGTCTTTTACAGCAATCGTTAATTCTGCGTTCTTGAGCAAGATGCCACTGCATTGAAACTGCTGATAGTTGCCCGTCTTGTGGTATGGTAGCTGTGGTCTGACTGTCTATGAGGTTTGGAACGGTAGCGAATCTTCAAAACACACACACACACACAAACACACACACACACACATACACACACACACACACACACACACACACACACACACACACACACACACACACACACACACACACACACACACACACACACACACACATAAAGAGATTAGCCGAAGAGCCAGAAACGAATAATCACAGATAAGAAGGGAGGCTCAGCGGCAATACGAAAATGACATAGCATCGAAAGTCAAGACTGACCCGAAGCTGTTGTACAGCCACATCAGGAGGAAAACAACAGTCAAGGACCAGGTAATCAGACTGAGGAAGGGTGATGGGGAATTCACAAGAAACGACTGGGAGGTATGTCAGGAGCTCAACACAAGATTTAAAGAAGTATTTACAGTGGAAACCAGTAGGACTCCAGGAAATCAGAGCAGGGGGGTGCACCAGCAAGTGCTGGATGAGGTACATATAACCAGCTGCTATGCGAACTTGACACCTCAAAGGTGGTGGGACCAGACAACATCTCTCCGTGGGTCCTTAAAGAGGGAGCAGAGACATTGTGTGTACCATTAACGAAGATCTTCAACACATCATTTGAAACTGGGCAACTCCCTGAGGTATGGAAGATGGCAAATGTAGTCCCTTTTAATTTTTAAAAAGGAGACAGACATGAGGCACTAAACTACAGACCAGTATCATTAACGTGTATAGTATGCAAGGTCATGGAGAAGATCATCAGGAGGAGAGTGGTGGAGCACCTGGAAAGAAACAAGTGTATAATTGACAACCAGCATGGTTTCAGGGAGGGAAAATCCTGTGTCACAAACCTATTAGAGTTTTATGACAAGGTGACAGAAGTAAGACAAGAGAGAGGGGGGTGGATCGACTGCATTTTTTTGGACTGCAAGAAGGCCTTCGACACAGTTCCTCACAAGAGGTTACTGCAAAAGCTAGAGGATCAGGCACACATAACAGGAAAGGCACTGCAATGGATAAGAGAATACCTTACAGGAAGGCAACTACGAGTCATGGTACGTGATGAGGTGTCAAAGTGGGCACCTGTGACAAGCGGGGTTCCACAGGGGTCAGTCCTAGGACCTGTGCTGTTCTTGGTATATGTGAATGACATAACGGAAGGGATAGACTCAGAAGTGTCCTTGTTTGCGGACGATGTGAGGTTAATGAGAAGAATCAAATCGGATGAGGATCAGGCAGGACTACAAAGAGACCTGGACAGGCTACAAGCCTGGTCCAGCAACTGGCTCCTTGAGTTTAACCCCGCCAAATGCAAAGTCATGAAGATTGGGGAAGGGCAAAGAAGACCGCAGACACAATATAGTTTAGATGGCCAAAGTCTGCAAACCTCACTCAAGGAAAAGATCTGGGGTGAGTATAACACCAGCATATCTCCTGAGGCGCACATCAATCAGATAACTGCTGCAGCATACGGGCGCCTAGCAAACCTACGGATAGCGTTCCGATACCTCAGTAAGGATTCGTTTAAGACTCTGTATACCATTTACGTCAGGCCCATACTGGAGTATGCAGCACCAGTTTGGAATCCACACCTAGTCAAGCACGTCAAGAAATTAGAGAAAGTGCAAAGGTTTGCAACAAGACTAGTCCCAGAGCTACGGGGATTGTCCTACGAAGAAAGGTTGAGGGGAAATCGGCCTGACGACACTGGAGGCCAGGAGGGTCAGGGGAGACATGATAACGACATATAAAATACTGCGCGGAATAGACGAGGTGGACAAAGACGGATGTTCCAGAGATGGGACACAGACACAAGAGGTCTGGAATTGGAAGTTGAAGACTCAGATGAATCAAAGGGATGTTAGGAAGTATTTCTTCAGTCATAGAGTAGTCAAGCCGTGGAATAGCCTAGAAAGTGAAGTAGTGGAGGCGGGAACCATACATAGTTTTAAGGCGAGGTATGATAAAGCTCATGGAGCAGGGAGAGAGAGGACCTAGTAGCAATCAGTGAAGAGGCGGGGCCAGGAGCTATGACTCGACCCCTGCAACCACAAATAGGTGAGTACAAATAGGTGAGTACACACACACACACACACTACCAGTGACATAAAAATATATATAAATTATACTCCGGATTCCACATATATTTCAACTAATATCCCATAATCCCCTTAATGAAAAAAAAATGAATCCGTAAACCATATTTATTGAATGACAAACAGAAGCACACAGCAAGTGAGCACACTATTATTCTCCCTGGCCAGTGAGCACACTATTATTCTCCCTGGCCAGTGAGCACACTATTATTCTCCCTGGCCAGTGAGCACACTATTATTCTCCCTGGCCAGTGAGCACACTATTATTCTCCCTGGCCAGTGAGCACACTATTATTCTCCCTGGCCAGTGAGCACACTATTATTCTCCCTGGCCAGTGAGCACACGCTTATTCTCCCTGGCCAGTGTGCACACTATTATTATCCCTGGCAAGTGAGCACACTATTATTCTCCCTGGCCAGTGAGCACACTATTATTCCCTCCCCGGCCAGTGAGCACACTATTATTCTCCTGGCCAGTGAGCACACCATTATTCTCCCTGGCCAGTGAGCACACTATTATTCTCCCTGGCCAGTGAGCACACTATTATTCTCCCTTGGCCAGTGAGCACACTATTATTCTCCCCTGGCCAGTGAGCACACATTATTCTCCCTGGCCAGTGAGCACACTATTATTCTCCCTGGCCAGTGAGTTAACACTATTATTCTCCCTGGCCAGTGAGCACACTATTATTCTCCCTGGCCAGTGAGCACACCCTATTATTCTCCCTGGCCAGTGAGCACACTATTATTCTCCTGGCCAGTGAGCACACTATTATTCTCCCTGGCAAGTGAGCACACTATTATTCTCCCCTGGCCAGTGAGCACACCATTATTTTCTCCCTGGCTAGTGAGCACACCATTATTCTCCCTGGCCAGTGAGCACACTATTATTCTCCCTGGCCAGTGAGCACACTCATTATTCTCCCTGGCCAGTGAGCACACTATTATTCTCCTGGCCAGTGAGCACACTATTATTCTCCCTGGCTAGTGAGCACACTATTATTCTCCCTGGCCAGTGAGCACACTATTATTCTCCCTGGCTAGTGAGCACACTATTATTCTCCCTGGCCAGTGAGCACACTATTATTCTCCCTGGCTAGTGAGCACACTATTATTCTCCCTGGCCAGTGAGCACACTATTATTATCCCTGGCCAGTGAGCACACTATTATTCTCCCTGGCCAGTGAGCACACTATTATTCTCCCTGGCCAGTGAGCACACCATTATTCTCCCCTGGCCAGTGAGCACACATATTCTCCCTGGCCAGTGAGCACACTATTATTCTCCCTGGCCAGTGAGCAACACTATTATTCTCCTGGCCAGTGAGCATACTATTATTCTCCCTGGCCAGTGAGCACACCATTATTCTCCCTGGCCAGTGAGCACACTATTATTCTCCCTGGCCAGTGAGCACACTATTCTCCCTGGCCAGTGAGCACACTATTATTCTCCTGGCCAGTGAGCACACTATTATTCTCCCGGCCAGTGAGCACATATTATTCTCCTGGCCAGTGAGCACACTGATTATTCTCCTGGCCAGTGAGCACACTATTCATTCTCTGGCCAGTGAGTTACTCATTATTCTCCCTGGCCAGTGAGCACACTATTATTCTCCCTGGCCAGTGAGCACACTATTATCTCCTGGCCAGTGAGCACACTATTATTCTCCTGGCCAGTGAGCACACTAGCTTCTCCCTGGCCAGTGAGCACACTACATTCTCCCCTGGCCAGTGAGCACACTATTATTCTCCCTGGCCAGAGCACACTATTATTCTCCCTGGCTAGTGAGCACACTATTATTCTCCCTGGCCAGTGAGCACACTATTATTCTCCCTGGCCAGTGAGCACACTATTATTCTCCCTGGCCAGTGAGCACACTATTATTCTCCCTGGCCAGTGAGCACACTATTATTCTCCCTGGCCAGTGAGCACACTATTATTCTCCACCAGAGCACATCATTATTCTCCCTGGCCAGTGAGCACACTATTATTCTCCCTGGCCAGTGAGCACACTATTATTCTCCCTGGCCAGTGAGCACACTATTATTCTCCCTGGCCAGTGAGCACACTATTATTCTCCCTGGCCAGTGATCACAGAGGACAAACACGAACGTATCTGTCAGTCAGCTGAGCTGTAAGAGTGTTGGGTGGTAGCTGACGCCACAGGTTAGTGGAGACAAGATCCATCTGTGGTCCACAGATTATTATTTATAGCAAGTAGCGAGGTAGCGGTGGTAGTGGTGGTGAGGTTGTGAGGTGGTGGTGGTGGTGGTGGTGGTGGTGATGGTGGTGGTGGTGGTGGTGGTGGTGGTGGTGGTGGTGGTGGTGGTGGTGGTGGTGGTGATGGTGGTGGTGGTAGTGACTCATGTCCTGTCACTGAATGTACACAGACTTATATTCACCACTAATTGTATCAACACATAAAGACATGTACCTCTCAGTGTACATACACAGGGAGACATGCACAACTCATTGTACAAACACAAATGTACATGTATATATATATATATATATATATATATATATATATATATATATATATATATATATATATATATATATATATATATATATACATATATATATATATATATATATATATATATATATATATATATATATATATATATATATATATATATATATGAATCATCCATTTGAGAGGGACAAAAGAGGAAGAAGGAGGTAATGATCTCACACGATAATGGGAGAGAGAAAACCACGAAGATGACCAGAAAAAAAGCAAGTTAGAGGGAAGTTAAATACCTTTGTTGGCCCCGTCCCAGAGACCATCTCTCTGGGTCTTTATTTAAAAGTTCCGGAATGAGGAGGGAAGGAGAAACAGAGAGACACTCACTCTCTTTCTCTGTCTATCTGTCTCTCTCTCTCTCTCTCTCTCTCCCTCTATGTTAGTCTAATTTCCTATCAGGACTGGGTAACCAATCAGAAAGCATCAACCAGTGGATCAGACAGTGGTTGAGGGAGCCGTAATCAGGTGCAACGGGGACACAATCAGGAGTCTAGAAAGGTCCAATTTGAGGCTATTTCTGTCACTGCTTCCATCTGGTGCTTTCACAGATGGACGGCAAAACACACACACACACACACACACACACACACACACACACACACACACACACACACACACGCAGAGATATTAAAAAAATATTGTCGCGGCACTGTCCACGTTGGTTAGACATCAAAATTAAATTCAGCAAAAATGAAAATGTCTTGAGAGAGAGAAAGAGAAAGAGAGAGAGAGAAAGAGAGAGAGAGAAAGAGAGAGAGAGAAAGAGAGAGAGAGAAAAAGAGAAAGAGAGAGAGAGAGAGAGAGAGTACTATATCACCTCAACTTGAACGTAAAACGTCGCCTTCTTGACGTACGTCTCAGTCACTCACCATATAATACAATGCGAGCTTCCGACGCGCCCTCAGTGTTGTTGGCTCGACATCTGTAACCCGTGAGGTCGACCTCGCGGAGGTCGCTCACGGAGAGATACATTATTCTCCGCGACGCGTTGACGTAGAGCGAACTCTTGACGTATTTTTGAACCTGAGGGAGAGACAGAGACTTGCTGGAGTGAGGGAGAGAGAATTCATTTGAGAGTTTGAGAGACAGAGTAATGAGATATAAGGTAGGAGATATTATTGGTGGTTTTGATACAGGAAGAGAGAGAGAGAGAGAGAGAGAGAGAGAGAAAGAGAGTGAGAGAGAGAGAGAGTATCACAGTATTTGCTCTGAGGGTTGCACCATCAATCATCCATCAATCTTCTGATTGAACCCTTGCTATATTTTTTTCCACAATTTGTCTCTCTTCTCTGCCTTTCCTTTTCACTTTCTCTCATTTCTTCTATTTACAGATGTCTCGTTTTTTCTGTCTTCAGGAAGAGAGAGAGAGAGAAAGGAAGAAAAGGGGCAGATGAAGACACATATAAATAACAGATAAGAACTAAATGGAGACAGAGTGTATATGTGTGTGTAAGAAAGAGAGAGAGTGTGTATATGTATGTGTGTGTGTGTGTGTGTGAGTGTATATGTATGTGTGTGTGAATGAGAGAGAGAGAGAGAGAGAGAGAGAGAGAGACTCAATAACTCTAGCAACACTCTCTCACACTTGACAATCCAATTCCCAACATCAGAAAAAAAACCTGATGGAAATAACAATAAAATATTAAAAGTCAATATGGTAACGAATACATTAATTACATACAAATATTACTTCTAAAAATGAAATACTCTTCTGACTTTGTTTTTTTGACGCATTTCCCAGCCATTTAAAAAAATGAATCAATTCTCATCTGATATGGACTATTTTCTGTCGAAATTATTTATGGGAAAAGAGGTTGAGGTGGTCATTGTTGTCGAAAAAAAGAGGCCCAATGTTCCTGATGTTAGAAATAATTTTGTGTGGAGTGAAAGTGGACTTTCTCTCTGTGTGTCTAGTTTTGCGTCAGGAGAAATTTCTGAGTAATTGGAAAGCATGAAGAATTGGAAAGAAGAGCAAGAGGCGTGTAATTGTTGAGAGAGAGAGTGAGGGAGGAAGGGAGGGAAGGGGACGGAGGGAGAGGGACCGAGTGAGAGAGAGAGAGAGAGAGAATTAATGTAGGTAACAGCTAATAGCTTATAAATAAAGAGAGGCAATCTTAACCTAACACTGTAAAAAAAAACACTTTTGTAAACATTAAAGAGAGAGAGAGAGAGAGAGAGAGAGAGAGAGAGAGGCAGAGACTTCGTTTAAATTGCTCAGAATAAAAACTAATCATTTTACCCCTCCCACGTCTCTCCCCTCCCCCTCCCCCCTCAGTCCCTCGCTTCCCCCCCCCCCCATAAACAAAGCATCAAGCGCTTGCCTCTCAGTGTCACAAATACTTTATGGTCACTGCTTCTATTGTTGTTTTTATTCCTTTAACTATATGCGGAATAAGTAAGTTAAAGGACATTAATATGATAATGTGTTTGTGTGTGTGTGTGTGTGTGTGTGTGTGTGTGTGTGTGTGTGTGTGTGTGTGTGTGTGTGTGTGTGTGTGTGTGTGTGTGTGTGTGTGTGTGTGTGTGTGTGTGTGTGTGTGTGTGTGTGTGTGTGTGTGTGTGTGTGTGTGTGTGTGTGTAATGTGTGTGTGTGTGTGTGTGTGTGTGTATGTGTGTGTGTGTAATGTAATATATGTGTGTGTGTGTGTGTGTGTGTGTGTGTGTGTGTAGTGTAAGTGTGTGTGTGTGTGTATAAGTGTATATGTATGTGTGTGTGTAATGTGTGTGTGTGTGTGTGTGTGTGTGTGTGTGTGTGTGTGTGTGTGTGTGTGTGTGTGTGTCTGTGTGTGTGTGTGTGTGTCTGTGTGTGTGTGTGTGTGTGTGTGTGTGTGTGTGTGTGTGTGTGTGTGTGTGTGTGTGTGTGTGTGTGTGTATGTGTGTGTGTGTGTGTGTGTGTGTGTGTGTGTGTGTGTGTGTGTGTGTGTGTGTGTGTGTGTGTGTGTGTGTGTGTGTGTGTGTGTGTGTGTGTGTGTGTGTGTGTGTGTGTGTGTGTGTGTGTGTGTGTGTGTGTGTGTGTTGTGTTGGTGTATGTGTGTGTGTGTGGGTGTGTATGTGTGTGTGTGTGTGTGTGTGTGTGTGTGTGTGTGTGTGTGTGTGTGTGTGTGTGTGTGTGTGTGTGTGTGTGTGTGTGTTTGTGTGTGTGTGTGTCTGTGTGTGTGTGTGTGTGTGTGTGTGTGCTACACCAAGACCATGCAAGTGTGTGTGTGTGTGTGTGTGTGTGTGTGTGTGTGTGTGTGTGTGTGTGTGTGTGTGTGTGTGTGTCTTCTATTATCTTTAGCTGTCTATCAGTAGTTGTTTAATTGGTTGAATGTTTGCTTGAGTCGTGTCATTCCCTATAGCCCTCCATGTTTCTCCACCTTCCTCCATCTTTATCATGCTCCTCCATCTTTATCATGCTCCTCCATCTTTATCATACTCCTCACTCATTCCCTTTTACCGGACCATTTTATATATATACAATGTTTTACAAGGTTACGTTTAGGGTTCCTAACTTTACTTACAAACTAGAACTGTTAACTACATTAGCTCATCTCTCTCTCTCTCTCTCTCTCTCTCTCTCTCTCTCTCTCTCTCTCTCTCTCTTTCTCTCTCTCCTACACCATCCCCTTTCTAGATGTCTCTACCTTCCTTTCTCTCCTAATCTCTCCTTAATCTTCACATCTCTCTTTCCCACCTTCTATTCCTCACCATCCTTCATCTCTCCCTCACCCTCCTT